>NC_056462.1:14428237-14483294 GCF_018296145.1 Oncorhynchus tshawytscha | reverse complement strand
GAATCAGACTCATGCATTGTATAATTGAGCTAATGATTTAGTCAGCAGAAGAGAGTCAGAACGGGCTTTTATAGTAGAAAGAGATACAATATGTAAATAATTACACTGTTCCTAATTGATTCCTGCAAATCATTCACTAATCGATTACACATTCAGTTAGACATAGAGTCGATAATGGTGTTATCTTATGCTGCTAAGTTAAAAGTTTTCCGCAATCCTCATACCTCATGTTTTGAGGAAAGGCAAGGAGTCTAGAATGGATTTTTATCAATTCCCCAAACTTGAAACGTTAACTTGTTTTCCTAGGTAGAAATCATAAGAATACACAGCTAGTTTCTTAGCCTCTTCTCCCTGGAATCACCTCATCTAAAATCATATATTCCTGCCGTAATGACCATGGGTTTATGTTAGGGCCGATACGTCGATAACATAAATTAAAGCAACATTTGGCTACATATTTGATGCATTTAATTCAATTCCTGATCTGTTTTAATGATAAATAATCGTATTATTATCCATATCATCGGTAATGTAGTTGGGTAATTGATCAATAGGAGGAAAGCTTGGCATCCTGGTTTCTCCCAATGAGCTCCACAGAGACCCAACTCCAGCAGGAGCCTCAAAGGTTTTCAAGGATGTACCGTCGAAGTTCACCGCAAAATAAAATACAAATCCTTCAATCTTGTCTAATTTGGCCCAAATTGGCATTCGGTTTGTGGTCTCAGAACTCATGAACATAACATAATGACGTTCCTCTCTCAGAGTGAGGCGGAAAAACACACAGTAAAAACTAGCTGTTGAATCAGTTTCTTAATGTGTGTGTCCCCCCCCCCCGGTGTACTTCATCCTCCTTCCTCGTTCCTGGGCTCAAGGTTAACATATTCACATTGGTCTGGAAAGTGAATCAAATAAATAAATCGCTGCAAACAATTAGCGATTCATCAATACTCTCGGATCAATAGCTATGTTGGTAATTATCACTGTTGGGACGAGGGAGATGGCCTTTACCTTGTTGATGCTGTCTAGATCACAACATGTTACCTGCCGCAGGGCTGGAGAAGACAAATCAAAACACATCAAGATAATGAAATATATTTCCAATCCATTATTATAGAGGACAGGGATAGTACATGTTACACTTGACTCATTTTGCAGAAACTCTTATCCAGAACGACTTACAGGAGCAATGAAGGCCTTGCCCAAGGGCACATCAAAATATTTTTTCACCTAGTCGGCTCGGGGATTCAAACCAGCAACCTTTCATGTAAGTTGAATGAGTCTAAATAGGTACAGTATAATACTTCCTCAGTTTTAGATTTGCTGTTTCCGTTTGGATCATTTGACTTTGACAAGAGTTAAAGCCGGTACTCCTCAAGATGTAAGTATGCTAATAAGTGCTTGGTTGTGGGTTTGAGTGTGATGACTGCGAGAGCATCTATTCACATTGATATGCGTGGTAGTCACAAAATACTTCTTCTTTAAATCCCACAATTTCCTCATTTTAATTGGATTTGGATAGAACGAAAACACTTATTAATCAATCAAATAAACTCCTCTGGGAGGCTGAAAGTAACTGAGGAAAATATTGAGATCCTATTTTTCATTTATCATGAGAAAGTTTTCAAGGAAAGTTATTTTGTGAATAATTTTATTATTTTTCATTTGATAGATATTCTTAAGAAGTTTTTAAAACTCAAATACACTACAAGTTTGCATTTCCTACTTTACAGGAAAATTCTCAGCAACAAAATAGTGACCAAATTAAGATCCTACATCTGTAGCCGTGTTAGAGGTTTATACAACAGCTTGTAATCGGCAGAAGGATTTGGGAAGACTGACTATAAAACCCCAACCGTATTTCCCCCACACCCTTTTACATTTAAAATAAATATTTTAAAAATCATTCTAAAGTTTGTAATTTCCTCTTTGAAATTTCCAACTTGATTTGCCCTAACAAAAAATGTATTAAACTCATACAAAAATGACCATGAATTATAATTCACATAATAATTCACATTTCCTGTTGCTGACAGATTATTTTCCTGCTGCAGCTAACTGACTCAAATTAAGATCCTACATCTGTAATTGAAAAGTAATAGGCATCATAAGAACAGAAATAGCCATGTGCTCAAATCCCTGAACACTTAAACCATTCACTTATTCTGGGCAGTGGTGGGAAAAGTACCCAATTGTCAAACTTGAGTAAAAGTGAGTAAAATAGTATTTGTCTTTAAATATTCTTAAGTATAAAAAGTAAATGCAATCGTTAAAATATACTTAAATATCAAAAGTAAAAGAAAAGGTATAAATTATTTAAAATTCCTTAAATTAAGCAACCCAGACGGCATGATTTTCATGTTTTCTAAATTTACGGATAGCCAAGGGCACAGTTCAACAGTTAGACATAATTACAAACTAAGCATTTGTGTTTAGTGAGTCCGCCAGATCAGAGGCAGTAGGATGAGGAATGGCTGAAGAATTGCAACATTTGCCTAGAACTAATGCTGCAGACAGCAATACTGGGTGATTTGAAAAGCCATAGTCAATCAATCAATAATATAATCATTATTTTAGCAAAAATGTTTATTTTTAATTTACAATCTGTAGAAGCTATGAGAATAGAAAGGTTCAAGTCGTTTGTGAAGCATCACAGCACAGTTGGAAAATATATGGCATATAGATATCCAAAATGGATGATGTTGAGAGATAGATGGGAGAGGTTGAATGGAGCTGAAGGCTGGGACTAATATCAAGATAAACCATGTAAAACATATGGGATCTGTAAAATGTATATATGTTCAGAACTTTTGTGAAATAGCACAGTTACAAATAGAAATCAAACTGGATGGACATCAGAAATAGAGGAAGGACTAAAAACAAACAAAATATAACCATTGTAAAATAGACTGTGTATGTAAATGTGTATAAGATGTATAAATTGAAGGTAAAGCCAAGGTGTTTATTAGTTTACTCCAATTGGGGGATCGGTGGTAGGGTTTGCGGGGAATAATAATACAGGTATATTCTTTTAAAAAGTATGTATGTATATATGTGTATATGTATGCATGTGTGTATGGATATATATATTTACCAAAAAATATATGGGGGATTGGAAATGATGCAGACAATTACATGGATGGAACCAATATTCTTTCCGCAATATGCTGATAAGCTGATCCACCCCTTTAAAAAATGGGGGAAATGAGAAAAAAAAAGTGGATGACAGTTACGTTGACGTTATTGACATTATTTTCTTTAGGAATGTAGTGGGAGTAAAAGTAAAAGTTGTCAAAAATATAAAAAGTACAGTACAGATACCCCCAAAAACTACTGAAGTAGTATTTTTACTTACAGTAAGTACTTTACACCACTGATTCTGGGCCCTAATTTGCTTGAGCACTGACTGCCACTGAGCAGTTAAATGCACCACTGAAGGGTCCAAAAGAATTCAATGAAATGTATATTTTATCCACTCAGATGCAACGCCTGTCATCCATTTTGCAACACACTTCGTATCATTCAGGTAGTTTCCCATAGGGCGAAGACTGGTGGTAATGTCAGAGGCAGAAGATAAAGCGAGACATTTCATAGGCTCTTTTTCTCTAGTTCATATACAGTCAATGAACTAAGTAGACCAGACTCAGCTGCTATAGTATTGGTGCCTATGAGAGAGCTATTTGTCTATTTTTCTCTAATGGCTAACTACCAGGAAATTTGAAAAGACATGCTGAGTGGGCGGGGAGCTTATATTCATGAGCTCGCCTTGACTGACAGCCCTTTGAAACGCCTATGTCAAGAAACTTGGATGCAGTGAGCAGTGTTTCAGTAAAATAATCTCAAGCTAATTTGGTGATACACAAAGCAACTCAAACAACATTGAAATTGCATCAAAAATTTTTTTTTTTAAATAGATCTCCAGATTGACATATCTCTCATGATGCGGTTCACAGCAGCATCAACTGAGGCAGAGTTCTGAATGACCCTCCCCTTTTGTTCCGTGCTGGCTGAAGACCTAGCTAACCAGTAACTAGCTAATTGTCTGAGCGTCTGCTGTCACGGATTCCCCTGTACTGCTGCTCATTCCGTGCACCAGCTCCAGAAGTCTACGTCACCGGCCTCTAGGCGTCACTGAATTGTTTCATTACGCACACATGATTCCCATTCCCCCTGATTAGTAATTGTATATATGTGGCCTCTGTTCACCATTGTCTGGTTGGTTATTGTTACCATGTCCATTGGTCCTGTGATGTTTCGGCTTTCGTGCTGCGTGTTTTGTGCAATTGTTATTACGGGTCTCATCCCATGTATTGTTATTACGGGTCTCGTCCAGTGTATTGTCATTACGGGTCTCGTCCAGTGTATTGTTATTACTGGTCTCGTCCAGTGTATTGTTATTACGGGTCTCGTCCAGTGTATTGTTATTACGGGTCTCGTCCAGTGTATTGTTATTACGGGTCTCGTCCCAGTGTATTGTTATTACGGGTCTCGTCCAGTGTATTGTTATTACGGGTCTCGTCCAGTGTCGTGTTATTACGGGTCTCGTCCCATGCATTGTTATTACGGGTCTCGTCCCGTGTATTGTTATTACGTGTCTCGTCCAGTGTATTGTTATTACGGGTCTCGTCCAGTGTATTGTTATTACGGGTCTCGTCCCGTGTATTGTTATTACGGGTCTCGTCCAGTGTATTGTTATTACGGGTCTCGTCCAGTGTATTGTTATTACGGGTCTCGTCCCGTGTTTTGTTATTACGCGTCTCGTCCCGAGTATTGTTATTACGGGTCTCGTCCAGTGTATTGTTATTGCTGGTCTCGTCCAGTGTATTGTTATTTGACGGGTCTCGTCCCGTGTATTGTTATTACGGGTCTCGTCCAGTGTATTGTTATTACGGGTCTCGTCCAGTGTATTGCTATTACGGGTCTCATCCAGTGTATTGTTATTACGGATCTCGTCCAGTGTCGTGTTATTACGGGTAAAACAAGTCCTATATCGACATAACCTGAAAGGCCGCTCAGCAAGGATGAAGCCACTGCTCCAAAACCGCCATAAAAAAGCCAGACTACGGTTTGAAACTGCACATGGGGACAAAGATCATACTTTTTGGAGAAACATCATCTGGTCTGATGAAACATAAATAGAACTGTTTGGCCATAATGACCATCGTTATGTTTGGAGGAAAAAGGGAGAGGCTTGCAAGCCGCAGAACACCATCCCAACAGTGAAGCACGAGGGTGGCAGCATCATGTTGTGGGGGTGCTTTGCTGCAGGAGGGACTGGTGCACTTCACAAAATAGATGGCATCATGAGGGTGGAAAATGATATGGATATATTGAAGCAACATCTCAAGACATCAGTCAGGAGGCCTACAAACCTTGAGTTGAAGCTTGGTCGCAAATGGGTCTTCCAAATGGACAATGACCCCAAGCATACTTCCAAAGTTGTGGTAAAAGGGCTTAAGGACAACAAAGTCAAGGTCTTGGAGTGCCCATCACAAAGCCTTGACCTCAATCCTATAGAAAATCTGTGGGCAGAACTGAAAAGTTTGTGCGAGCAAGGAGGCCTACAAACAGCTCTGTCAGGAGGAATGGGACAAAATTCACCCAACACATTGTGGGAAGCTTGTCGAAGGCTTCCTGAAACATTTGACCCAAGTTAAACAATTTAAAGGCAATGCTACCAAATACTAATTGAGTGTATGTAAACTTCTGACCAACTGGGAATGTGATGAAAGAAATCAAATCTGAAATAAATCATTCTCTCTACTATTATTTTGACATTTCATGTCCTTAAAATAAAGTGGAGATCCTAACTGACCTAAGATAGGGAATTTTTACTAGTATTAAATGTCAGGAATTGTGAAAAACTGAGTTTAAATGTATTTGGCTAAGGTGTATGTGTAACCGATGTGAAATGGCTTGCTCTGCAAGGGCCGTGGCTTTTGTGCGCGATGGGTAGCGATGCTTCGTGGGTGGCTGTTGTCTATGTGTGCAGAGGGTCCCTGGTTCAAACCCAGGATGGGGCGAGGAGAGGGACGGAAGCAATACTGTTACATTGATGCTGTTGACCCGGATCACTGGTTGCTGCGGAAAAGGAGGAAGGCAAAAGGGGGGTGAGTGTAACGGATGTGAAACGGCTAGCTAGTTAGCAGTGGTGCGCGCTAATAGCGTTTCAATTGGTGACATCACTTGCTCTGAGACCTTGAAGTAGTTGTTCCCCTTGCTCTGCAAGGGCCTTGGCTTTTGTGGCGTGATGGGTCTTGGGTGTCAGTCGTCGATGTGTACAGAGGGTCCCTGGTTCAAGGCGAGGAGAGGGACGGAAGCTATACTGTTACATATGTAAACTAATGACTTCAACTGTAAATGGCAAAGGCTATTCTAATATATGATATGAATGATAATCAGAGTAATAGATAAAAAGTCCTTAGTAAAAGATTAAAAGATACAGTTTGATCATTGCTGGCCATTATTCCTAACAGGTGGATGTGCTCCACCCACAGGATATAGGAAAACCAGCTCCTCACATCCCTTACCTTCTGCTCTCTTCTCACCTTCGAGTTTTCCTCTCTCATATTAATTACCATTCATTCATTCCGTTGTGCCTTGTCTCTGTGACAGTGAACAAATGGGAGGGAGGGTCCATGGCTGTCACCATAAAGAAGTCCTGAAGTGGCCCTCAATTATTAAAGCGTCAATATGTAGTGGCCCTCTCTCTCTCTGTGTGTGTGTGTGTGTGTGTGTGTGTGTGTGCGTTTTGAAGCCTGGACCAGCAGTGTCTTGAAGACCAGCTGCTCCCTCTCGGTCTCCCCAGAGGGACGTCATGCTACCATTCATTTTCAATTTAAGGCCAGGCATTACTGTTTGTGTTCTGGCCCAAGCTGGCTTGCTATGCCTGGTTGGTTTATACACAGAACCTCGCTCCTCTCCAGAACGTCCCAGACACACAGAGCCACCTAAGCCAGAACACAATTTGAGTCCTCGTTCGACGGGCCTGATTCAGTCCACCTTTCCTCCCAGAACCTCTCACTCACTCACTCACTCACTCACTCACTCACTCACTCACTCACTCACTCACTCACTCACTCACTCACTCACTCACTCACTCACTCACTCACTCACTCACTCACTCACTCACTCTAAGGAGCCAGAGGGCCCTGGAGGCCCCATCAATAATGCAGCCCTGACCACACTGATTTGAGGAGACAACTGGTATTTAGTAGGCTGCTCACTAACCCAAAAAAGCGCTTCTTCCTTCGCACCAGTTAGCCTTGTTTTCTGTCAGCGATCAACGCTGATTTAGATGTACAACCAACCGGTAGAGTGATTCAGGAAATCAGATTGCCCCGGTACAATAGAATAGCCGCCGCAGTAGAGCGTCAGCGCACACGGACACTCACAACACAAGGGCACCCAGGTGAGGGCTCCAGGATTGACGCATGCTGGTCATGAAACATGGCCCCCATTGATTTTTGAAAGCTTCACTTTTTCTCTTTGCCGTTTTCTTTGATTATTAATTCACGGAGTCAAAAGAGAACTGCCCGATGCTCTTAAATCATGACTGCTCACTGGCTTCATCATGGGTTGGAGAAATGCTATATCATTCATGTACAGCACACTCCATAACTGTTGCCTATCTTCGCAAACACTGCATACATGCACTGTAGAGGAAGATCCGTTTTAAACTGAATGTCATCAATGATTAACATCATTTCCTCATTGGTTTGAGTGTAATGTTTCCGATTCTATAAGTCCAGCATGATGATGAAACTGACTTGTAGTAAGGCAGATTCTGCTACTGGGCGATGGACAGACTGTTATGTGCTATAGGTCCAATAATAGTGTTCTCTGGCCTCTCAACGTGCTTCGGGCTGCAAAAGGAGTTATCTTAGTGACAGTGTATCTACATACTCTACCCTCCTGCCTTCACGGTAACAGAGTCACATGTACAATATGTCTATCTTGCTAAAATCATCAGTGAAATTAAGTTACTAAGAGTATGTGGCTAATCAGCATTCAGTCGTCAAGTTCCTGGGTGTTTTCCTATCTATCCTTATGGCCCCTTTTATTCCTAATGAAGTGTCCAGCTCGTCCATTCCAAAATAATTCACTAGAGGGAGCTGACGCTAAAGCTCTCGTCTAAACAAGATGTCTTCCTTCCCCTACTTGGACAATGCACACTGAGCAAAAATATAAACGCAACATGCGACAATTTCAAAGATTTTACTGAGTTACAGTTCATATAAGGAAATCAGTTAATTGAAATGAATGAATTAAGCCCTAATCAATGGATTTCACATGACTGGGAATACAGATATGCATCTATTGATCACAGATAGCTTTGGAAAAAAGGTAGGGGTGTGGATCAGAAAACCAGTCAGTATCTGGTGTGACTACCGTTTGCCTCATGCAGCACGACACATCTCCTTCGCATCGAGTTGATCAGTCTGTTGATTGTGGCCTGTGGAATGTTGTCCCATGAAAAATGTACTTTCTATGCCTGTGCTATGTGATTGTCCCTCCTAGCTATCTTAAGATGAATGCACTAACTGTAAATCTCTCTGGATAAGAGCGTCTGATAAATGACTCAAATGTAAACGTCATGACCCCATACATCTGCCCGGTACAGTGGAAACCGGGATCCATCCATGAAGAGCACACTTCTCCAGCGTACCAGTGTCCATTGAAGGTGAGCATTTGCCCACTGAAGTCGGTTACGACGCCAAACTGCACTCAGGTCAAGACCCCAGTGAGGACAACAAGCACGCAGATGATCTTCCCTGAGATGGTTTCTGACAGTTTGTGCAGAAAATCTTCAATTATACAAACCCACAGTTTCATCAGTTGTCCGGGTGGCTGGGGTCAGATGATCCCGCAGGTGAAGAAGCTGGATGTGGAGGTCCTTGGCTGGCGTGATTACATGTGGTCTGCGGTTGTGAGGCCAGTTGGATGTACGGCTACATTTTCGAAAAACAACGTTAGAGGCGGCATTTGGTAGACAAATGAACATTCAATTCTATGGCAACAGCTCTCATGGACATTCTTGTAGTCAGCATGCCAATTGCCCGCTTCCTCAAAACTTGTGACATCTGTGGCATTGTGTTGTGTGAAAAACTGCACATTTTAGAGTGGCCTTTTATTGTCCCCAGTGCAAGGTGCACCTGTGCAATGCTCATGCTGTTTAATCAATTTCCAACCTGTCAGATGGATGGATTATATTGGCAAATGTAAAATAAATGCTCACTAACAGCAATGTAAACAAATTTCAGCAAAACAATTTAGAGAAATACGTTTTTTGTGAGTATGGAACATTTCTGGGATCTTTTAATTCAGCTCATGAAACATGGGACCAACACTTTACATGTTGCATTTATATTTTCGTTCACTTTATTGTATAGTAGGCCTATGCATTATTTTCAATTTCTCAAATTGTTGTTCATGTAGTGAGTTCGCAACTCTTTGAAAAGTTCTATTTTGGATGAAGAACATATTTTCAAATGACGAGTGAACGAACATACACCGTTTCCTCCCAAAGACCAGTTCAATATAAAGAATTATTCAAAACATCATCATGTCCATCTGCTTTGATCAGTTGACGATGTCATGTTTGTTTGTCCCATGTTTTGATGCTGTTGATGAGTAAGGAACCAATAAATGAATCATACAACCTATTAGTGGTATCCTCTCGATGGGACACCGCCATTCATCTACAGACGTTCACACGAATCCATTTTTTAGTTAAGCATAATTAGCTATGTTTATTAATATTTACAATTAAGTCTTTCAAACATCTTATCTAACGCCAGCTAAAGACCGGATGAATTCTTGACGATGCTCCTCTCACAAGATCTAAGAAGATCACCCAGAAGGATCTCCACGCCGTTGCCTCCTCCTCCGTGCTTGTTGATCTCTGCTCCCTCATCCCCACCTCCTCCCCATGCTCACTTTTTCCTCTTTCCCACTCTATGTTTCCCTCCACTTGTTTGATATATATATATATCCCCCCCCCCCGCCTCCCACCCATCCACCATATAATAACGCCTTATACAAAATACATGATCCATCTGGTCAAACTGGGTGAACTTAAATATACCTGTCAAGTGGAACAACTTGGAAGTTTTTCCCCGCTACAACCCCTCTCTCTCTACTGGGGTCTGAGGGAGGCGAATCCACACGGGTTTTAATTAAAAAAGAAGGGGAACCCAGGTTCCAGGATGTACAGTGCTTCTTCTAAATGAGGGGAGCTTGTGCTCGCCGGCAGGCGAGAGCAAAGAGCCGAGACCTTGCTGCAGTGGGACCCGGCATCTTGTGGCTTTCATCACTTCCACTTCGTATATGCCTCCTCAGAAGTTTCCGGAGAGAGGCATCTGTCTCTCTGACTTGAGTGTTGAATTGGAAAGATGGCAAGTGGGGGTGGAGAGGTAGGTTTGGAGAGGGGGGAGGGATAGAGAGAAGGGTTAGGAGAAAGAGAGAGAAAAAGTGGGGGAGAAAGTGGAACGTGAGTGATACTCTCCAATTGTTCTGACTGCATTTAGGGTAACCAGAAATGTAATGGGTTGATTTTGCTATCTTAGTTAATACAGGATATTGGTCGATACACCACTGTAAATGATTGATGATTGCGACAGCGTCCAGAAAGTACAATTAGAATCAGAAACATCATATGAACCATTCCGTGGCATGTTTTTAAAAATGTACTTATTTGGACCTCTTTGTTTTCTTTCTTGGATCCAGATTGTTCATTGTTTGTGTGTTTGTAAATATGTTTTAATAATTGAGCTTATTGAGGTTCTGTTTCCAATATTTTCCTTTCTAGTCTAATAGAGTCATAAAACCATCATCGTAAAAAATCTATGATTATCATCATAACAAATGGAATAATAAAAGACAGATAAACATTTCAATTAACTGTAGATCTTATCCACAGAATATTTACAAAAAGGTTACGTGCAATGCTTATGTAAAGCAACATATTACAAAAACCATATATCACCATTTTGACCCAAACAAACAGAAATGTTAAAAGAAACAGAGATGTTAAAATGACTCTTTAGGTCAGGACATTCTCTAGCAGTCATCTTACCATCTTTCTCTGCCTACTGTTTCCTTTTTTAACAAGCAGAAATCTGTAACTTTGGTTGATTTCTCTAGATACATATGAAAGTACATTTTTCAAAACCAAGCAACCATGACATCTAGTGGAGATTTGCCCATCATACAGCATCTACAGCCTGAGAATGTGTTGGATGTATGGAAGTGGTGAATGACCATAAGGACTGAAAACATACAAACTGAGATCTAACATCAATATGTTATGTACAATTTCATCTTAAAATGTCAAAACTGTTAAAACAATACAAATGCAATCTCTAGGCTACCCCAGAAAACTACAATTTTCTTTTGAATCATTGTCTAAAATAATGTGATATAACGAAGCCTTTGAGTATGTCGTAGTAACATTGTATGTGTTTCCTTATCATATTCAGACTAATAACAGTCCAAGAATTCATTGCGCCCCAAAATGCATTCAGAACGTTGCACATCTAGGCCAGGAGCCAGAGACTAAAGAAACATCTGAACCTTACAAAAGGTTAAGCTTTTCACATGCTAGTCTCCAGCCACTCTGTCAAGACATCCTTGTAAATCTGAACGGGAATTTAAGAGGTAGCAACACTCACCGATGGACAATAAAGTAGCTAACTGACAATCCGTCAGTTACTGCACACCACAGCAAGACTATAAGGTTAAAGTTTGTGAGAGTGGTGAAGAGAAAGGAAACCACAGAAGGTAGGAATTTATACTACTTTAAAAATGTTTGACCATTTCCTCAGTGCTCATTCCATTGTAATAGATATGCCAGGAAGGACAACTCATGTTCCCATGTTGCTTTTGTAAACTCTGATGTCAACACAAAGACAACTGTGCTAGAATTGTAGTATTCCCTGAAGTGTTCTTATTCTGTACTCTCCATTATGAGGTCATCACATATAGCTGTTCATATTTGATGAGGCTGGAAGAGATGGATAACAACTTAAAATGTGTTCCAACTCAAATCTCAGCTCACCAGTCTTTCATAATAATACATGAATAAATTACGGACACAAGTGAAACACGTAAAGGGGTGATTCATTGCCATCTTCACAATGGCCGAATTGACAGCCTGTTATATTGAGTAATTACTATATATTGCTATGTTAGCATTTTCCATGTGCGTTGGATGAGACATACAAGCCCTGTGGCCAATGGCTTATGCTAGCCATCATGGAGTGGGGACCTCATGGGTAGCCGGCTTACGTACGTACCCCTCTGAGGGGGTCGGGATGGGAGTCGAGGGGCGAGGGCTTCCACCATCTCGAGATAATGGATCCCAGGTGGTGTCTCCTCCTTCCACCCTTCCCTCACTCCTTTTTAGAGAGGTATGTGCGTGTTGTAATTATACTGTTTGATTATTTTACGGATTTAGGATGATGTTTTCATAAGCCTAGAGTTCTGGGATTTGTTGAAAACTCCTATACACTGGAATCCTATACACTGGAACCTCCTACTAAGCAAGGTAAATAAAGCAACATAAAGCTGAAACTCAATCATCAAGGACAGCAGTTAACACATCCTCTGAATATTTGCAGGAATCCACACAAATATGGTTACTCGAAATCCAATGATTTGATTAAGGATTCATAAAAGAACATCAGAGAAAAGTCCAACATTATCTTTATAACTCAGTTCAAACCTTGAATGCTCCCTCAGATCTATATTTATATTCCCTTGCTCCCTATTAAAGCCCTGTTTACTTCCTTGTGCTATTTGATGGTTAGATGTTGTTTCCACGACAGGGGAACTCTTTCTTGCCAAGTTCACCCTCCCTGGGAACAGTTTCAACCGTAGTCATCAAGCGTTTTATTCTGTTACCAATTAAGTGTTACCATCTGTAGAACGGTAAGGGCACTTTTGAAGCCGGCCCAGGTCACATGTTCCTGATCATACACTATTAAATGAAAAAGAAAATAAAAGGCATCAAGGCATTAAGATTTAAAAAAGATAAGAGTTGAAATTAGTTGTAAAAAACAAACTAATAATAAACCGCCTTTTCGAGCTATATCAGTTTTGGTTTGTTAATAAGCCCTGGAAAGAAAATCACTCCTAACACTTGGAATCCAAGTAAAATATTTCTGTGACAAAATGACATAAACTACCATCGTACTGTTTAAAAAGGATGAATGTGTTCTTAATGTTTGGAAAAGGCCAATTATTGACACTTCATTCTGTCTATCCAGGACAGCCATTTTTTATTATCTTACAGAAAAGCATCATCCAAAACAATTATTCACATCATTCCATATTTTCACTTCTGTGTTCTAGCCAATAGTCTCAAAGACAGAGTCGCTCACTGCACTCACTGCACTTTCCAAAATGTCATTTATACCTGGATGTCAGAATGTTTTGGTTGTAACTTCATTAATGATGATTAATCCCTGAACAATGTTCCAGTTGTTTGTGTTGGATGATATTCAACAATGACGCCAGAACGCTGCTCTTATCCAAATCAACGCTTTCACTTGAGGCACTTTAGTCAGCCGTACTGCTGTCTAACAGTCTTCTATGTCATCATCTGTCTTGGTTTGTGACCTCTTTGTATATCATAATTTGGCTGTAAAATGGATGTAAAATGGCCAACTCTTTTTTTGAACAACAGCCCCCTGTTGCTTGTTTGCAATTACAAGGGTCACGCTGTGTTTCCTGTTAGAAAGGTTTGGCTTGATGAAAGGAGTAATGGACGTCAAATGTAATTGAGGGAATACATCAAATACTTAGTAAAAGTGCCCTTTCAGATGTTCATAACGTATTTGTATGAACTTCATGAGGGTTTAGGATAATGGAAATGGGGGCTATAAGAGCAGTTATCAGGTGGAGTAGTGAAACAAGATAGATTACACACCCATCAAAGACCCATTATTTATGAGTTGATGTCCAAATCTCGTAAACAGAGATGTTAGAGGGAAGCGTTAGCACACAGATAATGCTAAACCACACAGTTTACACACTAACAACCTCGGTGTAAATTATTCATAATTCTGAGGTAGTTTGTTATCTTGGCTTTAAAGTGGGGATTGACCCTGACTGAGCTCTATATCTCTCTGTACATACCTTTACTATGACCTCTGTCTTGTCTGGCCAGTGCGTGTGTGTGTGTGTGTGTGTGTGATTGTATTACTATCCTTTAAAAAAAATATCTTACTATCTTACTTGTGGGTACTGGCAATCCCCCAAAGCCCCAACAAGGATAGTAAAATAAGGAAAATTGTAATTCGTGGAGACCTTACCTGTAACGAATCTCTTAGGGGAGGGTCTCCCATAGGGGAGGGTCTGGGTGGGCATCTGTCCGCAGTGGCGGCTCTGGCGCGTGACGTGGACCCCACTCCACCTTAGACTTGGCCCACTTAGGTGGCGCCTTTGGAGTGGCGACCCTCGCTGCCGACCTCGGACTGGGGACCCTTGCAGCGGGCCCCGAATAGACGGGAGACTCCAGCAGCGCCAGAGTGAAGGGCGACTCAGGCAACGCCGGAGTGAAGGGGGACTCTGGCAGCTCCTGACTGACGGGCGGCTCTGGCAGCGCTTGACAGGAGGGAGTCTCTGGAAGCGCTGGACAAGAGGGAGACTCTGGACGCGCTGGACAGGAGGGAGACTCTGGCAGCGCTGGACAGGAGGGAGACTCTGGAAGCGCCGGACAGGAGGGAGGCTCTGGAAGCGCCGGACAGGAGGGAGGCTCTGGAAGCGCTGGACAGGCGGGAGCACCTGGAGGGAGGAGACGGAGAGACAGCCTGGTGCATGGGGCTGCCACAGGAGGCCTGGTGCGTGGAGCACCGAGCCTGCACAACCTGTCCTGGCTGGATACTCCCTGTAGCCCGGCAAGTGCGGCGGGGTGGAACAGACCGCACTGGGCTGTGCTGGAGAACCGGGGACACCGTGCGTAGGGCTGGTGCCATATAACCCGGGCTGAGGAGACGCACTGGAGACCTGATACGCTGAGCCGGCTTCGCTACTCCTGGCTCGATGCTCACTCTAGCCCGGCCGATACGAGGAGCTGCGATGTAGCGCACCGGGCTATGCCTGCGCACTGGGGACACCGTGCGCCTCACAGCATAACACGGTGCCTGCTCGGTCAACCTCTCGCCACGGTAAGCACAGGGAGTTGGCTCAGGTCTCCTACCTGACTTAGCCACACTCCCCGTGTGCTCCCCCCAATACATTTTTGGGGCTGCCTCTAGTCCCTGGTGCGCTGCCGTGCCTCCAGCTCTTCCCTGGGGGAGCGATATTCCCCAGCCTGTGCCCAGGGTCCCTTACCAGTCCAGAACCCTCTGCTCCTGGTTACCACGCTGCTTGGTCCGGTTGTGGTTGGTGGTTCTGTAACGAATCTCTTCTTCGTCTGAGGAAGAGTAGTCAAGATCGGACCAATATGCAGCGTGGTAAGTGTCCATGTTAATTTATTAGAACTGAACACACAAAACAAAATAACAAAGTGAATGAAAGAAACAAAACAGTCCTGTCAGGTGAAACAACACACTAAACAGAAAATAACCACCCACAAACAAAAGTGGGAAAACAGGCTACCTAAGTATGGTTCTCAATCAGAGACAACGATTGGCAGCTGCCTCTGATTGGGAACCATACCAGGACAAACACATAGAAATATAAACACAAGAACAAAACATAGAATGCCCACCCCAACTCACGCCCTGACCAACCTAAAATAGAGACATACAAAAGGAACTAAGGTCAGGATGTGACATTACCAAGGTCCCCATGAGGACAAAGGCTATTTTAGGCTCAAAGGTTAGGTTTAGGGTTAGGGTTACAGTTAGGTTTAAGGTTAGAAATTAGGGTTAGGTTTAGGGTTAGGGTTACAGTTAGGTTTAAGGTTAGAATTTAGGGTTAGGTTTAGGTTTAGGAGTTAAGGTTAGGCTTTGAGTTAGGGTTAGGGATAATAGGAATTTGAATTGAAATACATTTTAGGCTTAAGGGTTAGGGCTAGGGTTAAGGTCAGGAGTTAGGATTAGGTTAAGGGTTAAGTTTATGATTTGTTTACGGGACACGAGTTTTCCAAACATTAAAATGACACTGAGTGCACAAAACCTTAAGAACTCTTTTTATGACAGACTGAACAGGTGAATCCAGGTGAAAGCTATGATCCCTTATTGATGTCACTTGTTAAATCCACTTCAATCAGTGTAGATGAAGGGGAGGATTTTTTAAGCCCTGAGACAATTGAGACATGGATTGTAAATGTGTGCCATTCAGAGGATTAATGGCAAAGACAAAAGAACAGGGTAAAAAAAATGTGTTATGGCTTTTCAACCATATCGTGGATTCAGAGCTATCTATCTAATATAAGGGTTTTAATATAAGGGTTTTCCTTGATGGAAGCTTCTCTAATGTCAAATATGTAAAGTGTGTTGTAGTGCAGGGCAGCTCTCTAGGCCCTCTACTCTTTTCTATTTTTACCAATGACCTGCCACTAGCATTAAACAAAGCATGTGTGTCCATGTATGCTGATGATTCAACCATATACACATCAGCAAACACAGCTAATGAAGTCACTGAAACCCTTAACAAACAGTTGCAGTCTGTTTTGGAATGGGTGGCCAGTAATAAACTGGTCCCGAACATCTCTCAAACTAAGAGCATTGTATTTGGTAAAAATGATTCCCTAAATTCTAGACCTCAGCTGAATCTGGTAATGAATGGTGTGGCTGTTGAACAAGTTGAGGAGACTAAATTACTTGGCGTTACCTTAGAAGATTGTAAACTATCATGATCAAAACATATAGATTAAATGGTTGTAAAGATGGGGAGAGGTCTGAGCGTAATAAAGAGATGCTCTGCTTTTTTGACACCACAAGCCAAAAAGTAGGTCCTGCAGGATCTAGTTTTGTCTTAACTTGATTATTGTCCAGTCGAGCAGCTGGCCCAGAACAGAGCAGCACGTTCTGCTCTTCATTGTAATCAAAGGGCTGATATAGTGTGCATTCGGAAAGTATTCAGACTCCTTGACTTCTTCCACATATTGTTACGTTACAGCCTTATTCTAAAATTGTTTAAATAAATAAAAATCATCATCAATCTGCACACAATAGCCCATAACGACAAAGCAAAAACAGGTTTTATACATTTTTGCAAATGTATTAAATATAAATAACAGAAATACCTTATTTACATAAATATTCAGAACCTTTGCTATGAGACTTGAAAATTGCTCAGGTGCATCCTGTTACCATTGATCATCCTTGAGATGTTTCTACAACTTGATTAGAGACAACCTGTGGTCAAATTAAATTGATTGGACATGATTTGGAAAGGCACACACCTGTTTACATAAGGTCCCACAGTTGACAATGCAGGTCATAGAAAAAAACAAGCCATGAGGTAGAAGGAATTGTCAATCGAGCTCCGAGACAGGATTGTGCAGTGGCACAGATCTCGGGAAGAGTACCAAACATTTCTGCACCATTGAAGGTCCCAAGAACACAGTGGCCTCCATCATTCTTAAATGGAAGAAGTTTGGAACCACCAAGACTTTTCCTAGAGCTGGCCACCCGGCCAAACTGAGCAATAGGGGAGAAGGGCCTTGGTCAGGGAGGTGACCAAGAACACGATGGTCACTCTGACAGAGCTCCAGAGTTCCTCTGTGGAGATGGGAAAAACTTCCAGAAGGACAACCGTCTCTGCAGCACTCCACAAATCAGGCCTTTATGGTAGAGTGGCCAGACGGAAGCCAGGCCTCAGTAAAAGGCATGTGACAGCCCGCTTGGAGTTTGCCAAAAGGCACCTAAAGGACTCTCAGACTATGAGAAACAAGATTTTTTGGTCTGATGACACCAAGATTGAACTCTTTGGCCTGAATGCCAAGTGTCACGTCTGGAGGAAACCTGGCACCATCCCTACGGTGAGCATGGTGGTGGCAGCATCATGCTGTGGGGATGTTTTTCAGCGGCAGGGACTGGGAGACTAGTCAGGATCGAGGGAAAGATTAATGGAGCAAAGTATGGAGAGATCCTTGACAAAAACCTGCTCAAGAGTGCTCAGGACATCAAACTGGGGCAAAGGTTCACCTTCTAACCACACAACGACCCTTACCACAGAGCCAAGGCAATGCAGGAGTGGCTTCAGGACAAGTCTCTGAATGTCCTTGAGTGGCCCAGCCAGTCTGGACTTCAACCTGAACGAACATCTCTGGAGATGCCTGAAAATAGCTGTGCAACGACGCTCCCCATCCAACCTGACAGAGCTTTAGAGAATCTGCAGAGAAGAATGAGAGAAACTCCCCAAATACAGGTGTACCAAACTTGTAGCGTCATACCCATGAAGACTTGAGGCTGTAATTGCTGGCGAATGTGTTTCAACAAAGTACTGAGTAAAGTGGAACTCCACTCCATCTCATATTGTTCAAATGAACAGCAAGCCTGGTTTCAGAAAACAGATAAAGCAACACCTCACAGCACAACGCCTCTCCCCTATTTGACCTAGACAGTTTGTGTGTATGATTTGGTATTGATATGTAGGCTGCGTGTGCCTCTTTTCGTTTATTTATTATTGATGTAGTTCTGTCCTTGAGCTGTTCTTGTCTATTAATGTTCTGTATTATGTCATGGTTCATGTTTTGTGAGGTCTCCAGGAAGAATATCTGCTGCTTTCGCAACAGCTAATGGGGATCCTAACAAAACACCAAATGGTAGGAGCACCGGTTTGTGTCAAGAACTTCAACGCTGCTGTGGTTTTCACACTCTACAGTTTCACATGTGCATCAAGAATGGTCCACCACAATATTAAGAAGGTGTTCTTAATGTTTTGTACAATCGGTGCATGTTAAGTTCCCATAAGCTCCTACTTGGGTAATACTTTTGGTTTCTGAACCAGAATATTGCTCAACATTGGAATAAGACAAGATAAAATGCATGAGGGTTAAATATGTGATGTCATAGCTAAAGGATTACATTTGAAACACATCCCATGAAGCCGACAAAGGCTCTTACTCATAAGATGAAGGGTGAGCCTGTTGGTTGATCTCAGACACATTGTCATCGACTCTTCACATGCATAGGAACTGAAGCCACATTTGCCTCTGAGCTATGAGGACTCAGAGCTGGGGGAACACAGGCCTCGTGAAGAGAGGAGCTTTTATCCAGATCAAAATCAGCTCTGATCTCATCTGGACCCTTCTGTTCCTGAAAAACAACACCGTTGTCCTGTAAACACACACCAGTGGGATGGGAGGACGTCCAAACGAGACACACACACACACAAAGGCATGGACACACACACAAAAACACACACTCTCTCTTTGTCCAAGTCCATTCCTCCTGCAATTCCCGTCTTTCCCTCCCCTGGTGCAGCACACCCCTTCAGTACTGTAATTAGGAGACAGATGAAAGCAATACCGTCTTGTGTGTCAATGTAGCTGGTTACATCGAGCCAATCAACCCAGGCCATGGGCCCAGGTCAGCAAAATATGGGTACATCAGCTGTGAACATCCACCCCCTCTCCTCTGGCCCTCTAGCCCCATAAAGGTGACTGCCCGTAACCCCTGGTGACACGTGATGTTGTCTTTGTGTAATTAAATCCTCCTGGCTCTCGGGTCCATCCCATGAGAAACCTAGCTCGGGCAATCCCCACAGGTCAGGGTCTGCTGTTTTTCTTGGATGTGTTTCATGGGACCGCATGTTCTCACTGGGACCTCGGAAAAATCGGCCCCTTGGAAAAACAAAGCAGAGAAATTGGGATTTGGGCCTCGGTCGGACATTGGGTACACAGTAATTTAGGTCCTGTGTCTCGCCCCAGAGGCCCGAGTAGCCAAGGCTATGCATGGAAAGGTTCCTCCGGGCTCCTCCATAGGTGGTCTCCCATTTCAAAGAGGCTGGAGGTCTAGAGGCTTGTTTCCTGAATAACCGGCCCTTTATTTATTATTTAAGGACACACTGACTGGCTGAAGTTCCTATGCTTTGCATCAGACCCGTAACAGGATTTGGCCTGAGAGGTCTTTGTGATGACAGAACGTCTTGTTGTTGTCTACTCCTCATTGTACCATTGTTATGGGGACGGAGGAATACAGTCGTACCGGGCGCACTACTCCAAAGAGAACGTAACAAGACGCCTCTGAAGAGACCCTCTCCGTCAATGAATTGGGTCGACAAAGAAAGGGGGCCGTCTGAAACACCGTAAGGGGTGTGGAGAATAAGCGCAAAATAGAGACTAGAGACAAGTCCTCTTGTACTCTTTCATTTTAAAAGACTGAGGTGCAGGCGACTCTTCCTTACCTAAACACTACAGGCCACCTCCTACTCTGGCTACCATGGTGTTCATGCACCTTGGAAGTAGATGGAACATATTATTAGAGTATCAAGTTGCAGTAAGTGGCCATTCTCTGTCTGGTCCTAAAACAACACTTTGTAATTATCATCGGTTCAGACTATGTTACAGTGCAGCTTGACAACGTAGGGCTTCTTAGGAAATGTCATCCGCCAGGAGAAGTACATTTCTCAGAGAGCTCCCTTCTGTATTGAATTCCCTGAGCTAATATTGAGTTCCGAGGTTCCCAGCAGAACCACATTTCTCGGGGTGAAAGATGACCGTGGAGCCCCTTTCAACAACACACACAGGAAGTAGAATAGGCCTGATCGTTCCTCAGTAAAATGTCACTCTAAAATCAAATCACATTTTATTTGTCACATGGACTAACAGTGAAGTGTTTACTTATGGGCCCTTCACAACAATGTAGAGAGAAAGAAAATAGAGAAATAATAGATGTGCAGGGGTACGAGGTAATTGAGGTAGACATGTACATATAACTGGAATAAAGTGCAAAAAGTGTTAAGGCAGATTCTTAACTAGTTAACCAATAGCTACGCGGACTAACTATTTAGCAGGCTTGTGGCTTGGGGATAGAAGCTGTTCAGGGTCCTGTTGGTTCCAAACTTGGTGCATCGGCACCGCTTGCAATGTGGTAGCAGAGAGAACAGTCTATGACTTGTCAAATCACACACCAGCAGCCATCCACTCATCCAGACAGACTGCCCAAGACAAGGGTGGGTCCAAAATAGCACTGTAGTGCATTACTTTTGACCAGAGCCCTATGGTTCCTCATCAAAAGTAGTCCAAAATATTGGGAAATAGGTACCAGACTAAATCACACACCAGCAGCCGTCCACACAGACTGCCCAAGACAAGGCAATTGCATAATTCTGTCATAGAGCCATTTCTCATTGGTTGTTCAGATCAGTGCCCTCTGACACACTCTCTATAAATACAAGGTATATGAATCCAGTTGACCTCTATGTCTAGCTGTTGATCACTTTATGTAGAACGTTATACTGCCTCGCAGACAGATTAACAGTTTCATGTTGAATCAAAACTACCATAGGGACCAGTAGATGTCTACAGAACAGCATATTTCCTCTTACATGCATATTTGTCGATATTTAGGGTGGTTTTGCGGTTTGTTGAAATGTTTGTTCAGTTCAGCCACTGGTAAAGCCAGGAGACTTGTACTGGACTGGACAGTGTCCAACCTAAACACTATCGTCTATGCAGCAGTGTGCTGGTATGTAGGCTACTCTGATGCTAATCTGAGTGTAGGCACGTAACTCTTAACACATGGTGGAGTTGACACTAGCATTGAAAAAACTTGAATAATTATAAGCACGCTGTACAGTAGGCTACGTTGTTATAAAGGTGTTGTTTGGCATCAATCAGATTGTTACATTGGGATTTGTGACATCACCCATCAATGAAAGCAAAAATGTAGATGAGCAAATTGAACTGCACGTACCGAGTGCTTTTTCTACACGGTTGTATTAACTGTTAGAAGAAATGCCTCGACAAGATTTGACAAACAAGGGCCTTAGGCACTAACAACAACCTGGTGTCATGGTGGTTGAGCACTATCCCCCGGGTTATTAGCACTTTTAATGACTCCCCATTTGACCATGGAGCCAGCAAGGGGCTGGATCATTAGCAAGGCTACTGGGGCTATGCTTCCAGGTGGAGGTATGGCTGTGGGGTGATCCTCTATACTGGTGCATGTAATCTACTCTCCTCAGAGGGTCGTTAACAGCAGGACGTCCCCTCTCTCATGCTGTTCCATGGATGATGACCTCAATGAACCCGCACAGCATGTTGGGTGGTAATGAAGGACACTACATTTTCCGTAGCAGCTGAGGAGCGTTGGTAGCAACAAAAAAAGAGCAGTACATATTGTGCTATGTTACCTGAATCTTGGCTGGAGATGAATGCTTATCTCAAACTGGTACACAAATCTCCCACCGAAATCATTGATTCACATTAAAAAGTGTGTTATGCAGAAATATATCACAGTCGCAATCATATTTTTTCTTCCCTTTACACAATAGCGTGCTCTCAGCCACTCTCTTGTGCTTTAATACTAAACCTTAGAAGCCACCTACCAATCCACCTTAACATAAGAGTTGTTTTCTGTTATGCATCTCATGATGTATTTCTTTTCTGATGATCCCAGTGGGGAATGTTATAACGTGAGGAACAGTAGTTCAATGGCTAAATAGACACGTTTTATAACATGCATATTTTGATTTCCAGCAACATATACATTTTAATCTCTCATCTAAACTGTGTTGCATATCTTCACAAGTTCCCACACAGTTTCCCTCTTCATCTAGCATGTCGTGCTTAGAAAGCTGACACAACTGCTGGGGCTAGTAAGCTCTGTGGTTAAAGAAGCAATCCTGGATTCAACAAAAACAACACAGCTATGGATGCAAGGACTGACCCAAAGACTGACCCAAGGACTGACCCAAGGACTGACCCAAGGACTGACCCAAAGACTGACCCAAGGACTGACCCAAAGACTGACCCAAGGACTGACCCAAAGACTGACCCAAGGACTGACCCAAAGACTGACCCAAGGACTGACCATCCATCCAAAAATGGATGACTTCCGCTGTAAAGGGAGTGTCATTTAGGCTCTCTTTAGACTCTAGTATATTCTGTATATTTCACTTTCCCAAGCCACAGTTCACTTGTTCCCTAGGTGACTATTTATTCAGTCACGTAGCCCTGTAGAAAGAGTTGAAACTCAAATGGCTCCCTATATAGTGTACTAGGTTTTAAACATGGCCCTTTTCCTTAGTCACGTAGACTGTAGAAGTAGTGTACAACATATGGAATAGGGTGCCATTTGGGATGCTGAAACCTTAGTCGATCCATCACAACTTCACTAAAGTAAGTCTCTATCTTCTTTTCACAGTGTCATGTGATCAAAACACGTTTGGATAGCTAAAACAATATTTGTCCTCGCTTGCATAGCAGATGTGCTCTGTTCCGTCAGGACATGTCAGTGTAAACAACCACAGGAAACGATGAGGACTCCCTCAACACATGGTTCTGTGAGGAAGACAGTTTCTGTGCTCTCTCTCTCTCTTTCTCTGCCTTTCTCTGCCTTTCTGTCCCTAGCTCTGTCTCTCGGTCTCTCTCACTCTCTATCTCTCGCTCTCTGTATGTCTGGAGTTTGTTCCATGTGAACAAACCATCGTCAGATGACCTAAACCATCCGCCAGGAGACATCTGGTTGTCTGAGTCATTACTGACTGAACCAGACTGTATATTATTGCGTCATGACACTGTGTGGATATACATAAACGCTATTTACACTATTAAAAAGCTCAATCGTCAAGCCTGCTCTTGCTATATCCCATTGTAAACTAGGAGAGGAGCATCGCCTCCAGGATCGTGTGTGTGTGAAGGATCGCCTCCAGGGTTGAACAAGTTGAATGTCATACGTACATATCTTTGTGAGATTTACACGAGCATGAGTCATGACATGATGCGGCATGCTACAAAATGGCAACTAACCCCGTTATCACAGCCCAGAACTCCCCCATATGTAATTGTGGTTACAAAGCTGTTTAAGTTAATGTGAACTAGGTTTCCTTGTGCCAGTTTGAGTTTGATATGTGAGTACAGTGGTGAGACTGCAGCTCTGTTTTGTTCTCATAAATCCAGGAATTGGTAGTCTTATGATCTTATAATATCTGTTCTTCATCTCTTTGCTTTTTCTTTTGTCTTGCCGAATGGCACTGTCCATAACTTCCTCTCAGGATGTGGGGAAAACGGAGGTTTTTCTTTGTGTTTAAATGTGCGTGTTTCCCCAGTTCTCTCTCTTCCCCCACATGACATGCTGTGTTTTCCTCCACGGTGTCCCACAAATTCCCATAAACAACAAAAACTGGCTTCAACATTTCAACATTCTTCAAGTCTTGAATTGTCTTGAAATACTAGCGTAGGACAGGTCAAGTTCAATGCACTTCTCCATCAATCTGAAACAACCAGGCGACCCCAACAGACCAGGCTTCTGGAAGGAAACACCCAACAATAAGAACACAATGATTAAAACAGCAGCACGAAATCTATGGTCAACAACCCACATCTGCATGACTGTGGTGCTGTGTAGCAGACCTGGGTTCAAATACTATTTTGAATCTTTCAAATAGTTTCAGCATTTGTTTTAGCCTGCCTGGAGTGCCAGGTGAGCAGGGTGTGCATGCAGTTTTGGGGCTTTTCAATAGGTTCCAATGCAACAGGTAAGCTCAATCAGGTTTAGCTAAAGTATTTGAAAGATTTCAAATCATATTTGAACCCAGGTCAGCTGTGTAGCTCTGCCCGTTGTAGCCTTGGCTGTACACGCCATGCCCATTTCCTACCCTTTGATCCCTTAACACAGGAAACCACTGGATATAACAGGGTTTAGTCTGCATTACTCCCTCCAACCCAGAGACTGATGGACTCCGATGATAAGACTGGGTATTGGCACACTCTATACGGCAGATTACTCATATCCTACAGGCAACCACCAAACTGTTGAGAAGATACTGGCATCCGACCAGCAAATGGGCAGTACTGTTCTGTCACAACACTTAACTGTAACTCCCCAATCCCTCACAAAGTTAAACAATGGAGAATGCAATTCCTTGTGGGTTAGAATAGATTCATCTGCCAGGGTTTATACAACGGGTGGGTCTAATCCTGGATGCTGATTGGTTAAAACCGCATTCCAGCCGGTGTCTATTCCACAAGTTACCACCGGCTAAAGCGATGATTTCTTTTGGACTAGAAATTGGTTTTAAAGAATCCCCAGATTTGTATAAACCTTGCTGTCTATCTAATATTGTTTCAATATTGAAATTTGATCTCCGGCTGTCCCATAGTAATGAACGTGTAGGAGTCGGGTGTCGGAACGAGACAGGCAGGCAGCTATTCTTAGCCAGTCGAAATCATGAATTAGCATCATTTTTATGGATATATAAACTCAGCAAAAAAAAGAAATGTCCCTTTTTCAGGACCCTGTCTTTCAAAGATAATTCGTAAAATTCCAAATAACTACACATATCTTCACTGTAACGGGTTTAAACACTGTTTCCCAAGCCGTAAGGCTCCCAACCCTAAAGCTCTACAGAGGGTAGTGAGGTCTGAACAACGCATCACCGGGGGCAAACTACCTGCCCTCCAGGACACCTACACCACCCGAAGTCACAGGAAGGCCAAAAAGATCATCAAGGACAACAACCACCCGAGCCACTGCCTGTTCACCCCGCTATCATCCAGAAGGCGAGGTTAGTACAGGTGCATCAAAGCGGGGACCGAGAGACTGAAAAACAGCTTCTATCTCAAGGCCATCAGACTGCTAAACAGCCATCACTAACATTGATGCTATCAACATACTGACTCATCTCTAGCCACTTTAATAATGAAAAGTTGATGTAATAAATGTATCACTAGCCACTTTAAACAATGCTACTTTATATAACGTTTACATATCCTACATTAATCATCTCACATGTATATACTGTACTCTAAACCATCTACTGCATCTTGCCTATGCCATTCGGCCATCGCTCATCCATATATTTATATGTACATATTCTTATTCATTTCTTTACACTTGTGTGTATAAGGTAGTTGTGAAATTGTTAGGTTAGATTACTTGTTAGATATTACTGCATGGTCGGAACTAGAAGCACAAGCATTTCGCTACACTCAAATTAACATCTGCTAACCATGTGTATGTGACAAATAAAATTTGATTTGATTTGTTCAATGAATCATAAAAAATTCATGAACATGCACCTGTGGAACGGTCGTTAAGACACTAACAGCTTATGGACGGTAGGCAATTAAGGTCACAGTTATGAAAACTTAGGACACTAAAGAGGCCTTTCTACTGACTTTGAAAAACACCAAAAGAAAGATGCCCAGGGTCCCTGCTCATCTGCGTGAACATGCCTTAGGCATGCTGCAAGGAGGCATGAGGACTGCAGATGTGGCCAGGGCAATACATTGCAATGTCCATTTTTTAAAATTTTTATTTTACCTTTACTTAACCAGGTAGGCAAGTTGAGAACAAGTTCTCATTTACAATTGCGACCTGGCCAAGATAAAGAAAAGCAGTTCGACAGATACAACGACACAGAGTTACACATGGAGCAAAACAAACATACAGTCAATAATACAGTATAAACAAGTCTATATACAATGTGAGCAAATGAGGTGAGAAGGGAGGTAAAGGCAAAAAAGGCCATGGTGGCAAAGTAAATACAATATAGCAAGTAAAACACTGGAATGGTAGTTTTGCAATGGAAGAATGTGCAAAGTAGAAATAAAAATAATGGGGTGCAAAGGAGCAAAATAAATAAATAAATAAAAATTAAATACAGTTGGGAAAGAGGTAGTTGTTTGGGCTAAATTATAGGTGGGCTATGTACAGGTGCAGTAATCTGTGAGCTGCTCTGACAGTTGGTGCTTAAAGCTAGTGAGGGAGATAAGTGTTTCCAGTTTCAGAGATTTTTGTAGTTCGTTCCAGTCATTGGCAGCAGAGAACTGGAAGGAGAGGCGGCCAAAGAAAGAATTGGTTTTGGGGGTGACTAGAGAGATATACCTGCTGGAGCGTGTGCTACAGGTGGGAGATGCTATGGTGACCAGCGAGCTGAGATAAGGGGGACTTTACCTAGCAGGGTCTTGTAGATGACATGGAGCCAGTGGGTTTGGCGACGAGTATGAAGCGAGGGCCAGCCAACGAGAGTGTACAGGTCGCAATGGTGGGTAGTATATGGGGCTTTGGTGACAAAACGGATTGCACTGTGATAGACTGCATCCAATTTGTTGAGTAGGGTATTGGAGGCTATTTTGTAAATGACATCGCCAAAGTCGAGGATTGGTAGGATGGTCAGTTTTACAAGGGTATGTTTGGCAGCATGAGTGAAGGATGCTTTGTTGCGAAATAGGAAGCCAATTCTAGATTTAACTTTGGATTGGAGATGTTTGATATGGGTCTAGAAGGAGAGTTTACAGTCTAACCAGACACCTAAGTATTTGTAGTTGTCCACGTATTCTAAGTCAGAGCCGTCCAGAGTAGTGATGTTGGACAGGTGAGCAGGTGCAGGTAGCGATCGGTTGAAGAGCATGCATTTAGTTTTACTTGTATTTAAGAGCAATTGGAGGCCACGGAAGTACTGTGAGACGCCTAAAACAGCGCTACAGGGAGACAGGACGGACAGCTGATCGTCCTCGCAGTGACAGACCACATGTCACAACACCTGCACAGGATCGGTACATCTGAACATCACACCTGCGGGACAGGTACAGGATGGCAACAACAACTGCCCGAGTTACAACAGGAACGTACAATCCCTCCATCAGTGCTCAGACTGTCCGCAATAGGCTGAGAGAGGCTAGACTGAGGGCTTGTAGGCCTGTTGTAAGGCAGGTCCTCACCAGACATCACCAGCAACAACGTCACCTATGGGCACAAACCCACCGTCGCTGGACCAGACAGGATTGGCAAAAAGTCAATTTGGTGGTGGAGGGTCTGTCATGGTCTGGGGCGGTGTGTCATCATCGGACTGAGCTTGTTGTCATTGCAGGCAATCTCAACACTGTGCGTTACAGGGAAGACATCCTCCTCCCTCATGTTGTACCCTTCCTGCAGGCTCATCCTGACATGACCCTCCAGCATGACAATGTCACCAGCCATACTGCTCATTCTGTGCATGATTTCCTGCAAGACAGGAATGTCAGTGTTCTACCATGGGCAGCGAAGAGCCCGGATCTCAATCCCATTGAGCACGTCTGGGACCTGTTGGATCGAAGGGTGAGTGCTTGGGCCATTCCCCCCATAAATGTCTGGGAACCTGCACGTGCCCTGGTGGAAGAGTGGGGTAACATCTCACAGCAAGAACTGGCAAATCTGGTGCAGTCCATGAGGAGGAGATGCACTGCAGTACTTAATGCAGCTGGTGGCCACACCAGATACTGACTGTTACTTTTGATTTTGACCCTCCCCTTTGTTCAGGGACACATTATTACATTTCTGTTAGTCACATGTCTGTGGAACTTATTCAGTTTATGTCTCAGTTGTTGAATCTTATTATGTTCATACAAATATTTACACATGTTAAGTTTGCTGAAAATAAACACAGTTGACAGTGAGGACGTTTCTTTTTTTGTTGAGTTTACAAAGAAATGTCAATAGAAAACAGGTAAAACTAAATTAAATGCAGCTAGTTTGCAGTCTTTCCAGCTTCAGTATGAAGTGACTGTGTTAGCTGTGTTGTTGGCTAGCTCCTCTGAACAACAGAGCCCTGACGAGAGAACACATTTTCTATGCCAGGTGAAATTGCGCATTATTAGCTCATCGTTATGGATGTATGCAAATAAAGGTCACTAGAAAACAGCTTAAACAAATGCAAATTCAGCTACTTTGTTGTTATTCTGGCTGCACTGTTTGATGTGACTGAAAGTTAGCTGTAGTTGGCTAGCTGGCAAGCAAGGGATAAGAACTTTGCCAGCCAGTGTGGCAATAGAACATTTTGAATGAAGGACTGGGTCACGTCCATAGACACAGAACAAAGCCGTACTGATAGAACGATCAACCAGCCGGCTTGGGTAGGAACCCTAGATTTGTCACGACTTCCGCCAAAGTCGCTCCTCTGCTTGTTCGTTCGGCGATCGACGTCACCGGCTTTCTAGCCATCACCACTCCATTATTCATATGTCCATTTGTCTTGTCTTGTTTTCATACACACCTGGTTTTCATTTCCCCAATCAAGCTACTTGTATTTAACCCTCTGGTTCCCATCATGTTTTGTGTGTGATTGTTTTCATGCTATGTTGTGGTTGTTTAGCGCTTTACTTTATTGTTCCGTTTTTTTGAGTGCGTTTGTTTTGTTGTGCTCCCGGTTTGGAACTATAATAAAGTGCGCTTTATTTAATCATACTCTGCTCTCCTGCACCTGACTTTGTCTTCATACACAGCCTGACAAGATTTGTGTCTGGACTATATCTCGTTGAAGGATGAGTTAGTATGAGAATTTTTCAAATGAAAATACAATATGTCAATTTCAAATTATTTCAATATTTTGGTAACCCATTGTAAAAATAAAAGTGATGATCCCCTTGAAGCCGGTGTTTGGAGGATGTACTCTTCTTCGTCTCAGGCCTGACAACACCCTGCCAATATATCCTCCAAACACCAGCTTCTCTGGCATTATCACTTAAATATACACATAAGTGCATCTTTATGACCACACAAAATTAGGGTCATACCTTTTATCATTTGAATTCAGTTTCATATTGTGGGATAATACCAAAACAGTCATTTAGCTAGAGAGCTTGTCAGGAAAATGTTCTATTTTTGATTAATGAACTACTTTCAACTGCCATCAACTGCCATTCCTGCTAAAACTTTAAAGCACAGCTGTGTGAGTACCCTGGGTTGCGTGTTGATGTTGTGGCGGTCAGAGTACTGAAGTCTTAAGTGTACAGGCAGTGTTAAGGCAGGTGGGCCCTTAAGCATGCTGTGACCCTCAGGCCTACTCTGGACCACAATGAAGGTCAAAAGTCAGTTTAATGCCGGGGGCTAATCGGCCTTAGATATGCATATCCCCTTGAACCACGGCAATCAGTGCTGATCAGCCAGATGTTACGGTATTGGGACAACTGCAAGTGTGTGAGAAAGTAATGAGAATGTACTGGAATATACGATAAATAAATATTTCCATGAAGCCAATTTGAATTACAGAAAATTCATAGGCTTTTTTCAGTTAATTACCCCAATAAAATGTTCTAACATTATTTGAGTTTACTTTGATTTATCTATCAAGTATAGGAAGTGGCATTCCATCCTGGCATCGTGTATAAAATGTCAAATGTGTTGCACTAACCATCTACATGTAAATGATTACATAACCCTGTCTTAATTCACACTTACCTCAGAGCTTTTCTTACTAACATGCTCTAATTCACATTTATGTGGCACTTAAAATGATCTAGCCATCACTTTCCCCATATAATATTTAAGTGTTACCTCAGAGTACACCTCAGAAAAGTCACAGCTAGTCCACATCACATCCACACACGTCTAGCTGTAACACACACCGTGATCTCTCTCTCAGCCTCTAATCACTGCCAGATAATGTGTGTCCTCTCCCCTCTGACCTCTCACCTCTTGCCTCCCCCTCTCTCTCTCACACTGGCTGTGGCGATTCTGGGAAGGATAACACCCTGGAGGTTACTACCCCACTACCCCAGCACGCTGGAGGATCCAACCCCAGGAAGAGGTCACATGTTGGGGCAGGGGAGGCAGGGGGGCTGGAGGGGATTCCCTGTGGTCCATTAATCACAGAGCAGGATAAACACAGCTGGAGCAGGAAAGGGTGATAGATCGTAGATAGAGATTCTGTAGGAGACAAGAGGCATGGCGAAATCATACTAGTACCATAGCACGCCCTCCGTTTCACAACGTGACGTCTCTGTCTCTCTGACAGGTGAATCAACTTGGAGGTGAATGATGATCATAATATAGCTAAATGTAACATTGTTATTTTGGTGGTCTGGCCTGTATTCATATGTGTTGGTAATTTCTTGTCTGTTTAGATTAGGATTGGATCATTTCCTGGAACTTTCAATAAATTCCCTGGTTTTCCAGTAATCCTGTTTGGATTATGATGTAACCTGGTTTTTCTGGTAAACTTACATGATTTATTCTTGCTATTTTGAACATCTTTATTAACTCCAAAATAAACTTAGTAGACTAAATTCTAGTCATTCAAATAAAGCAGCCCAACAGTCACCGTGTTCATTAAGCAAGACGTGGAAGCGAGCTGAACCATCGTGTTATCTGGAGCAGGATGACAGACTTGTTATGCAGCTTCTCCAGTTAATGAATCAGGTCAAGTAGAGTTTCTCTCAGTGTGAAATATAGTCAAGCATTCTCTTGCCTTATAAGTAGACAGTTCAGTACTTTTGGTCCTACATTACTTACATTCTTTTATGGAGCGTTTCAGTACAGAGGAACCGTTGACCTTTCCGGTAACTTTTCAGTGTAGACAAAGGGACTGAAATGGCATCAAATAGCTTGTGTAGCATCGACTATGGAGTAATGTCCACTCTTTACTGATTTTAGTACTGTAGCATTTTTTGAGTCAAGATACTTCATCAGACAAAATAATGATCAATAAGTGCTAGGCCTACCTACTTTCTTGTTATTTATGTATGTGATAGATGTTTGTGCAACTTTGAACTTTACCCAATACAGAAATCAGTTGGGATGCACGTATTATGTAAAGCCATAGTATTTTGTCGGTACAGACAGGTGTTTCCACCTTCGCAGCTTGGGAATGTGTGTTTAGGTGTGTTTAGATCGCACAAACAATCGACTGGATGCGCAGCCATTGAACTTCCTTCGGAAGACAGGAAGTGCTTTAGAATTACAATGTTTTAACTGTACTGGGTTCTCACCCCTGGTGTCCTCCAAGACATAAATATTTATTTGGACCTTCAATCGCTCCTGTCTTAGTTCATGTTTCAGGCCTGGCATGAAGCAACACCAAACTGTCACAAATGACACAGGCTACATCAATTCCCATCCCAAAGTTCAGTAACCTGATACATAATTGTGTTAATTTGTAGCCAAGAATTTCCTTACAACAATACGCCGTGCTGCCATGCATTCATAAAATAATAACACAATTCTTGTTTTGGATGAGCGAGGAGAGGCTTAGCTACATTTGGCCTCACTCGAATAGCCTGACTAGGGTTTGTAGCCGAGCCAAGGGAACCAACCGCAAGACCCAAAGCTTATGTTTTACTCTAACACCCATACAACAAAGAGGAACATTAATCAACTCATAAATGTCAAGGGGCTCAAATAAAATGCAAAAGTTGCAGAAAAAGTCCTCTAAAGGGGTTCATTACACGCTCCAATGAATGAACGTTAATGGCCCATGTGCTACACATCAAAGCGGAACTCAACACTGTTTGCAATCTGGATGATTCAAAACATGGGGAATGAAATGTTCTGGATTGATAAACAAAGCAGAAGGACTGGCTCAGATGAAATACCAGCTTGCGGGATGACCTTTTAGGCTAGGGAGGATACAGTTTATGTCAGAATTGACTAGAATGGACTTTTTGTAGAAGGTTAGGAGAATTTACGCAGCAGGTTAGAAGGATTAACAAAGCAGGTTCATATAATTAGGTTAAGGTTAGGAAAGGGTTAGGGTTAGCAAAAATGCTAAACGTTTTTTCTTTTGACTTCAATTTGATATAAACTGTATCCCATCTAGCCATTAGTTTAGAGAGGGACAGGTGGGCCCCATTGACTGATTACCATCATTAGCTACTAGCATGATGTCGTTTGTATCGGCTTCTCCGGGGCACCTGTACTTGGCTAGATAAGCCACACAACCACCAACCAACCGTTCTCTTATGATCAGTACAGAGTTGATCTGCTGTTTCCTATAGCCATATTATTACATATCATTATACATCCATATCTAGCAGGCCTTTAGCCTTTTATCTACTACACAGGCCTCTGACAGACAGATTCTCGGAGTTCGCTCCACAACGGCTGCTTTGTTTACCAAGCAGATGGATGCAATTGAAGGGAAAAATACATTCAAAGACTTCCCCCTACCATCAATTGATAGCACATCTTTATTCAACCTCTCAAACAACAAACCCAACATGTGGCGTTCCTTTTACCTGTGAAATCTATTTTCTCCTCTATCTTCATCCAACCGTCTGTCTGTTTCTCTTGGAATTGCCATACTTGTGATCTCCCTGCGTTGGCCGGTGCCGTGGTTTGCGGGTGCGACTCAGCTCTGTCTATAACTAGCACGACATGCCCCAATCGTCCCCAGATGTTTCCAGAAGACCCAAACCTGCCCTGAGGTGAAGGTTTCTGACCCCACGGAGCGGTTCCTGGATCTTGGATCACAGCCCCAAATCCTGTTTGTTTTTTCCCCATTGATGTCATATGGGGTTGGATTTCTGAATGGAGGATTTCTCTGAAACCTTCTCTGTTGTGTTGGTTCAATTTATCTGTGTTTGTAGCGCCAGTAACATTGAGCAAGGTATGAGGGCTTTCTCTCGGGATAGTCAGTGACTAGCGGTTTTGTGTTGATTCAACGCAGGGATAAACAACTTCATTGGGGGTTGGGGGTTACAAAAAATCTGCAGTCATCATGAATGGCCGAAGTTTGTCGCGGGTCTGCGTACCCACGTACAGTATATGCACATTGTGATCAAAACATTTTAGTGGCCCCCCTCTTGACAGTAGAGAGACATGTTGTTGTTTTTTTCTTCATGCAATTCTACACATTTGGCCAGGGGCTGTAGAGAAAATGTTGCCGTTGTAAAGCAAATATGCTGCAATTCTGTACATTTTGCAATGGGGCGGAGAGAAGATTTAGCAATTGTAAACTAATTTCATGCAATTCTACAAATTTTGCCATAGGGCAGAGAGAAATGTTTGCCGTTTTTAATATGATATCTGAGCGAGACTGACTTACAAAATCAATGGGGGACCCCCGGACGGTAATTTGTGTAGATACCTAGCCACTGAATGAACAATTTAAAGTAATAGCAATACAAAATAATTGAGCTGACATGGGCTAAATGAGTGACTGTCAGTGACTCACATAAGAGAAAAACGGCACAACCAAATTTCGAAATTGCACCTTGTGTATTCTACTATTCTAACTCAACAGGAAGTTGAGACCACGACTGAGTTCCCCCACCCCCAAAAATACTATATATATATATTATATATGGAATACACACACACACACACACACACACACACACACACACACACACACACACACACACACACACACACACACACACACACACACACACACACACACACACACACACACACACACACACACACACACATATATTTTTGGGGGATTGCTAAGAATAAGCAACGGAGAAAGATGGTATTGTGTTAGACTGCTGGAGATAGCAAGGGAGGTGCTGGACTCTAAAGCAGGGAAATGGTGCTGGACAGCAAGAAGATATGGCAGGAGAAGATATACCTTCTACTTTGAGAAGACAGTCCGTCGGTGAGCACCTTGTCACGATAAGTCATGATAAGATCCATTTGCATTGGCTGGAGGTGGTTGGTGAAGACTGATGCCTGGGGAGAGGATCATGGGGTTGATGCATCACTGGCTTGTCTGTCTGTAGGGGCCCTCTCATTTCCTCTACACAGTCTTCAAAAGAGACAATGAAGCGGCACATACATTGAGATTTGAGTCATTTAGCAGACGCTCTTATCCAGAGCAATTTACAGTTAGTGCATTCATCTTAAGATACAGTTGAAGTTGGAAGTTTACATACACTCAGGTTGTAGTCATTAAAACTTGTTTTTCAACCACTCCACAAATGTCTTGTTAACAAACTATAGTTTTGGCAAGTCGGTTAGGACATCTACTTTGTTCATGACACAAGTCATTGTTCCAACAATTTTACACAGACAGATTATTCCACTTATAATTCACTGTATCACAATTCCAGTGGGTCAGAAGTTTACATACACTAAGTTGACAGTGCCTTTAAACAGCTTGGAAAATTCCATGATGATGCCATGGCTTTAGAAGCTTCTAATAGGCTAATTGATTTTAGTCAATTGGAGGTGTACCTGTGGATGAATTTCAAGGCCTACATTCAAACTCAGTGCCTCTTTGCTTGACATCATGGGAAAATCTAAATAAATCAGCCAAGACCTCAGAAAAAAAATTGTAGACCTCCCTCACAAGTCTGATTCATCCTTGGGAGCAATTTCCAAACGTCTGAAGGTACCACGTTCATCTGAACAAACAATAGCATGCAAGTATAAACACCGTGGGACCACACAGCCGTCATACCGCTCAGGAAGGAGACGCATTCTGTCTCCTAGAGATGAACGTACCTTGGTGCGAAAAGTGCAAATCAATCCCAGAACAACAGCAAAGGACCTTGTGAAGATGCTGGAGGAAACCGGTACTAAAGTATCTATATCCACAGTAAAACAAGTCCTATATCGACATAACCTGAAAGGCAGCTCAGCAAGGAAGAAGCCACGGCTCCAAAACAGCCATAAAAAAGCCAGACTACGGTTTGCAACTGCACATGGGGACAACGATCGTACTTTTTGGAGAAATGTCCTCTGGTCTGATGAAACAAAAATAGAACTGTTTGGCATTAATGACCATCGTTATGTTTGGAGGAAAAAGGTGGAGGCTTTCAAGCCGAAGAACACCATCACAACCGTGAAGCACGGGGTGGCAGCATCATGTTGTGGGAGGGACTGGTGCACTTCACAAAATAGATGGCACCATGAGGAAGGGAAAATGATATGGATATATTGAAGCACATCTCAAGACATCAGTCAGGAAGTTAAAGCTTGATTGCAAATGGGTCTTCCAAATGGACAATGACCCAAGCATACTTCCAAAGTTGTGGCAAAATGGCTTAAGGACAACAAAGTCAAGGTATTGGAGTGGCCATCACAAAGCCCTGACCTCAATCCTATAGAAAACTGAAAAAGCGTGTGCAAGCAAGGTGACCTACAAACCTGACTCAGTTACATCAGCTCTGTCAGGAGGAATGGGCCAGAATTCATCCAACTTATTGTGGGAAGCTTGTGGAAGGTTTCCCGAAACATTTTAACCAAGTTAAACAATTTAAAGGCCATGCTACCAATACTAATTGAGTGTATGTAAGCTTCTGACCCACTGGGAATGTGATGAAAGAAATAAAAGCTGGAATAAATAATTATTTCTACTATTATTCTGACATTTCACATTCTTAAAATAAAGTGGTGATCCTAACCTACCTAAGACAGGGTATTTTTACTAGGATTAAATGTCAGGAATTGTGAAAAACTGAGTTTAAATATATTTGGCTAAGGTGTATGTAAACTTCTGACTTCAACTCTAGCTACAGTAGGTGGGACAACCACATACAGTGTCACAGACATAGTAAGTACTTTTTCCTCAGCAGAGTCAGAGCTATAAGTGGGGGAGGGGGGTCAAGTGCAAGTGTTGGTTCAGGATTCATATTTATTTTACTGAGTAGAAGGCAACGCAAATGTTTTGAGTTTGTCGAAGAGGAGGTGCCTTTTCCTGAGAATTTCTCCATAATCAAATTTTGACTGATTTCAAATACTTTGTGTATTGTTTCGCTTCCTGAGTTAGTAATTATTTCCCTCTGAAACAGACATCAGGCAGATGTGCTGTGGTGATGACGTCCTTGATGTCTTCAGCCTTGAGTGCATCTTCAAGGGCTGTCCAAAAGGAGGAAAGAACAGACATTTCCATTCAACGTCATTCTCTATGGGTCTAGACTCTAGCTCTTATCGCCAAGCATGTGGGGCCAGATTAGAGCAGGTCTCCAGGAATGCGTTTGGGGCTCTAATTGCCATGTCCAAGACAACACTATCAGTCCCCTGTCTCAGTCTGCTCTCAGAACACACAATTGTATGTATAGCCAGAAAGAATTATGAGCATAGCTTAATATTATTCTTCTCTCCATGCATTGATTGAAATATGCTCATAGCATTGTAACTGCTGTAGGTAGTTGGGAGACGCTTTCAGGCTTTTTCACTTGTCCAGTGTCTGGTTCCAAAACAAATATGAAGTGAGCATAACATGGAGCTACTCTCCAACTATATATCTTATTAACTCATGTAACACATTAAAAGTGAAAGGATTGGGATCACTGAGAGAAGAAAACAAAAAGTGCTACTATAGTAACTCTAGCACTGAAAAAACTGGGAGCCGGACTGGTTGTCATAGCTGACATGGTTTATAGTCAGCATATTTCGGTGTGGGGTGGGCTGGGGGTGGGGGGGTGGAACTGTTCTAGGGATGTGCTGTCCTCTTTCCGGGAACTAAAATGAATAATCTATTTTTTTTTTCTAGTTGTGAGACAGCGAGGAGCCACCCTTCTCATGGCATTTGACCCTGCTCTGTCCCTAAAAAGACAGTGAAAACACAAAACTTCCTGTTCAAGACAAAATTGAAAGTCTCATCTTAGTCCGAGTACGTATTTCAGCCAAAATTAGCGACGTCAGATTCAGAGGAAATTAGTATTTTGGGATCCTCTGCAAAAGTCTGACATATGTATTTCACAACAGTACGTGTTTCTTCACAGGCTTGATGAGTAATTTCCCATCATTCCTTATTGACTCAACCTCAGCCATTCTGATCTTAATCCAATCTTGATTGGATAACGGTCCGATGGCATATCGAAATGAAATAAATTGAACTCATATGCTAACATGAATTACACTATCACAACTGTGATTACACTTCCATCATTGAGTTATCCTGCATTCCCTTTTCCAAGTCGATCTGTCGTCACAGTAATCCCTCTCTCCAATTAACCAACAAATTCAGTCAAAGTAGAAAAAGTCACTACAGTTTGTCACTGATTGTCACAATAAAATTGGCCTCTAACTTCTTTCCCATTTCTCTCTCTCTTTTCCCTTTTTGTCATTTGGAGCAAGTGCCCCAGATAAGAAATTGCTTACATCCCACTCAGTGTGGGACTGGGTGGGTTGCTTCCCACAGGGTATGTACCAATGTGCAGAGAGCACACTTCGACAGATGCCGTCAGAGAACAAGCATATGAATTACCAGGCAGCCTGCCATCCAGCGAGTTCACACAGAATGCCATTAATACCTGATGAACAGTCAGACAACAACACAACAACAACATGAAAGCCGCGGCAACTGGGACCCAGGTAAAGGTTCCATCATTTATATATTAATGGTTTTATTAACAAAGACTTCCAACTAGCAGCTAGCGAAACCCCTCAAAAGTTACAATGATGGAGGCGTCGAAGCTTGATGCCAGGCTGCAGCAACCAGGGGACCCGTCAGCGAATCACGTCCCGATGAATAAAAGATAACGCCACTGTTGACCAATAACTAATTCAGAAGCCATGAGATATTTATGGATACAATTAAAGAAAACACAAATCCTTTTACATTTAAATTGCAGTAGATATTAGATTTATCCAATGAAGTCCCAATTTATATTAAGTAGGTAAAGTACCTTCACAAGTGTACTATAATTGGATGGGATCAGTGAATCTGTTATTGGGGCTTAATTAAAAAGGAAAGGCTTAGTTAAGTCTTTAGATGTTCTATACTAAAATAGGGCACATGATGTTATGATCTACGTGATATTTTTCATTATTATTATACAATTAATAGTCAACCAATGATTAAATGCATAAAATATCTGAAACAATTAATACTAAGGGATGTATTCACACTATATAAAAAGTGTATATTTTCTCTCATATTCCATCTCTTCCTGGTATGACATGGCACGCAAAACATAATTACTTGATTATCATAAATATTTCCACTTTTACAAGGTAATATTTTCCACGTGTCACGAACCTCGCTGAAGAGGGTGCCTCTTCCTGTTCGGGCGGGGCTCGGCGGTCGTCGTCACCGGGCTGTTAGCTGCCATCGATTCCTTTTTCCGTTTGTGTTGGTTATTGGTTAATTGGGTACACCTGTTTTGTATTAGGGTTTGTTTGTAGGGTATTTAAGGGCACTAGGCCCGCTGGGTATTTGTGCGGGCTTGTTAATTGTTACTCTATGTTTGATGGTGTGATATGTTTTCATATCTTTATTCTCCGGTCTATTTTGTCCTGTTGTTTTGGACTGGCAACTTATATACGCCCTGTGTGTTGGCGTGATCGTTTTGGTTGCACCGGTGAAATAAATTTGATAAACGACAGAACCCTGCTCTCTGCGCCTGATTCCACCCACCACTCATAGTTATTCGTAACACCACGGGAGAGTCTGATAACGTCAGACACACTGTTTTCATTCAAATGACGATGTGATCCAAAGTGTTGTTCAATGAGATGATTGCTACAGCCTGACCTTAATGGAAAGAAGCCTACCCTTAGGCCAGGAGAATGTACCAGCAAAGGGCACGGGGGAAGGAAGGGAATATTGGAGTGCTGCTGATACAGAAAACACTACTTTGTCTTCTCGGAGGATGTTCAATCAGCTTTTAGGAATGGCCCTTGACTTTGACAAGGCCTGGGGGCCCACAAGTAATCAAGCGGTGTGTGTGTGAGTTTGTGTGTGTGTGTGTGTGTGTACCTTATCTGTTTGCACGTTATCTTATCTTCCTCGTGATTTGGAACTCCATTGTCCAGGTTCTTTATTTAGCTAAACAGTTGCTGTGTCAGCTCGTTGGGAGAGAGAAGGGCCGACCTTGGCCTGCTTGGATAGCCTCTCTTCCTGCTTTTAGACAATGTATTGATAACGGGCCCATTTGCTAAGTGTATAGTTATGGAACGAGTAATGGACACCGATGGAGAGGATCTCACATTCCTCATCATTATTGGCATGCCTCACTCTTCTTTGTTACCTAGCAACTCACAACATCTATCTGCCTGGACATGATGTACTTTGTGCCGTACATGTCTATAGGACAATATATCAAATATATGTAAAAAGTCATGTTTCAAAGAAAGTTTGGTTCCGCTCTCCATCTCAGGTTCCAATCAAGACGACTGGGACATGCACATTTAATTCCGACTGCCCTCCTCACATTTCCTTACGATGTTCATCTCGGTTTCCTTTAGTGGGAAGAAACGGTTGAGCCGTATACAGGGCTAGAACCTGATCTGGGATCTGAGGAAAGGAGAGAGAGGAGCATACTGACTGGGGACTGTGTGGTTCCCAGATACCCGGTGCGTGAGTGTGGGAGTGTGTGTGTGTTTGTGTATATCGGAGTGCGTTGTGCCCCTGAGATTATTTTCAGCAGGCAGTGCAGAGATGAGAGAGAGAGAGAGAGAGGATAGAAAGGAGAGAGAGAAAGATAGAGAGACAGAGAGGAGAAAGATAGAGAGCGAGAGAAAGAGAGAGAGCGAAAAGATAGCAAGAGAGAAAGAGTGAGAGAGTGGCTGCTGTTGCTGTTTCCTATGGGGGGCCTGTTACCGAGGGGAGGTTGAGATTTACACTCCCTCTCAGTCAAAGTGCTCCCTCCACTCCTGCGCTCTGAGACACACACAGACACACACACACACACACACACACGCTCCCAACTCTCCACAGAAAACCCAGAGCCTAATGCGCAGCACCTCACAGGCAGCACACTGCCACGTACGTTGGGCAAACCAAACCAAGTGGGACACTAACTCCGACTCTGCGACTTTGATAGTTGGTTAATTACTCATGTGATGTGATTCAGATGTCTAGGGGCTTCAGCAGAAAGTTCGCCTGACGGTTCCAACAGGGGAGGCAGGAGCAGACATTTTAGGAGAGCAGAGCGGTAGGTGAAAACCAAACCTATTTATTATTTATCAATAGATCAGTTTACGTGCCGTCACACAGGGTCCCAGTAGTGTGGTGCCTGATGCTAAACGGTGATGCTACATGAAGTGCTGGATGCTAAATAGGTTTTTGTGTACTAACTAGGTGACATCTGGGACTTTGAACAGGATGAAACACTCTTCATGGCTAGCTGGAGAGGCACTGTGTTCTGTTGTGATGAAAAAGTATTCAAATGCAGATCTCAGTTTTCTTTACCTACTTGGTCTGAACTCTAGATTGTACATTCATAGAAAGGGTTTTTAACTACTCTGTAAAGTTTGACCTGAAATACACTATTATATTACTTTGAATATAACCTGGTAATTATATAAATGTAAGTATTTGATTTACATATTGATAGTAGGGTTAATTTCTAACTGGTTACAAAAAATATTTTGAGAGAACTTGGGATTTTTTCATGTAACATCTTCACTCAACTCTCAAACAATAGGGGCGGCAGGGTAGCTTAGTGGTTAGAGCGTTGAACTAGTAATCGGAAGGTTGTGAGTTCAAACCCCCAAGCTGACAAGGTACATATCTGTCGTTCTGCCCCTGAACAGGCAGTTAACCCACTGTTCCTAGGCTGTCATTGAAAATAAGAATTTGTTCTTCACTGACTTGCCTAGTTAAAAAATACAAAAGCTGTCTTGTGTAATGTAACACTGACTAGACATGGGCCTGATCAGATTATTTCATGTTAAAATGTCTCATTGTTTTCTAACCGCTAGTCTGAGTCTTTAAATTAAAACCAGAAGGGAGAATGCAGAGCAGAGGAAACCACACTGAAGAAGCCACGCAAGGGGCGAAATTGTCAAAACAATATAAAGCCCTGCCTGGCTCTCTCTCTCTGTGTGTGTGTGTGTGTGTGTGTGTGTGCGCGTGTGAGCCTGCGTGAGTGTGTGTAATATGGGCTTGTAGCCCACACACTCCTATTAGCACAAAGCCTTTGCTGATTATTACTTCCAGAAATGACAGAGAAGAGAGGAGACGCTTCATATTGTTTGACTGTAACCAGTCGTGGCATCTTCCCATCTGTGCCCCCTTGGCAAAAGCTGTTTGAAGTCTGAAGGAGGTCGTTTTACTTCCCCTAGCAGTTGGAGAGGATGGGAGAGGACCCACTGTGATGTGGAACTTTTGACTGACACATTCTGGTTTTGGCTCCATTTCTGAGGAGATGTTCCTGGATTCGGACAAAAGTATACAGTTGTTGAACAGTCGATTCAATTGAGGAAGTTTTGTTTTGTTGCTTGCAAAGTTTGCTGGCTGAAATAACCCATATGCTTTTTTCCCCCTGTCTCCCTTCATCTCTGTCTTTCTGTCTCTCTCGCTCTCTCTATCTTGCTCTCCCTCCCTCTCTCTCTAACTTGCTCCCCACCTCTCTCTCTAACTTGCTCTCCCCCCTCTCTATCTCTCTCCCCTCCCTTGTCTCTCTCGCTCACCAGCTCTCACCACCAACAGTACATGGGGAACCCCTACACTATCTCCTGAGACAAAGCGTGGAATGTGTTCTATAATGGGCGCCCCAATCGTACATGTGTTGGTGCTAATGGCCGTCATGGCCGCCCTGCCTGGCCCTGGAATGTGTCAGATAAACAGCACCACAGACGAGGGGGAGAAGGACTCCCTACCCCCAGACCAGGGCCTGGTCCTCCTCAACACCCACATCACCCTCCAACCCCTGGGCTTCCACAGCACCAGCAGCCCCTTCCTGGAGCATGGGAGCCCCATCTCCACCAGGGGCCACCAGGGGCCGCAATGGCACAGGGTCGGAGCTGGATCTGGGGCCACAAACATCACCAGGATAAGGGCCCCTCCATCATGCACCATCGCCACTTCCATTCAAAGCTATTTCAAATACATCAACACAGTGATTTCTATCATAGTGTTTGTGGTGGGCATAGTGTGCAATTCCACCCTGTTGAGAATTATCTACCAGAATAAGTGCATGAGGAACGGGCCCAATGCCCTCATCGCCAGCCTGGCGCTGGGAGACCTCATCTACATCACCATAGATATACCCATCAACGTCTACAAGGTAAGAGACGCATATCCATCCTGTACACTGGACATCACAGTGAATTTTGCATGGATATATTGAAGCATAATTGCATCTCAGAGAGATTGAGAGAGCGAGAGATTATTTCACTTGCTTTGGCAATGTAAACATATGTTTCCCATGCCAATAAAGCCCCTTGAATTGAATTGAGAAAGAGAGAGAGAGAGCGGGTGAGAGAGAGAGCGAGAGAGAGTGCGCAAGAGAGAGAGAGAGAGAGAGCATGAGAGAGAGAGTGCAAGCGAGAGAGAGAGAGAGAGAGAGAGAGAGAGAGAGAGAGAGAGATGAGAGAGAGAGAGAGAGAGGGGAATGAGAGAGAGAGAGAGAGAGAGAGCATGTGCGAGAGAGAGAGAGAGAGAGAGAGAGAGAGAGAGAGAGAGAGAGAGACAGAGAGAAAGAGAGAGAGAGAGAGAGTGTAAGAGAGTGAGAGAGAGAGAGAGAGAGAGAGAGAGAGAGAGTGCAAGAGAGAGAGAGAGAGAGAGTGCAAGAGAGAGAGAGAGAGAGAGACAGAGACAGAGAGACAGAGAGACAGAGAGAGAAAGTGTAAGAGAGAGAGAGAGAGAGAGAGTAGTGGAGAAAAGAAAGGGGAGAACAAATAAATAAAGTATTCATTAGAAGGCTCCCCAAACATCATGTTGCTCTCCAAAGTTGATTTCAGTCAGTAGTAGTACTACTTTATCTTCATTGGGTGGTTCTTTGTGATGAAGGAAGCAGGGAGAGGCCCAGACTAAAATAAACAATGGAATCAGACCAATCAGACTGCGGTCACACATTTCAGTGGCCCTGCTCTGACCCGTGGTTTGTGACAGGACCAGCTCTCCTCTCATCTGCGATCACATTTGAACCTCTCTACACTCAGAATAAATGGGTCTGGTTAAATGATGAATCACGTGTCCAGTGTGAGCCATTTAAACCCATTAGACCGTAGTCCATTTACCCCCCCCCATGTGGGTTCACTTTAACATGAGCTAGATAGAACTCACAGATGATTTACGACGTTATCTTACCTGCTGTGGTATTATTGCTTGAGAGTAATGAGCATATTTTCCAGTGGGTCCACATACATAGGTTGAACAGGTCAAGGTTTTTAATAGGATGTAGTGCAGTACATTGGGAATGCTCAGTTCATTATGAAGAGAAGTGGTGAAGCCACCTGTTTAGTATTACCGGTATACAGTTTCATCACACTGTGTCAGCACATATGGAAGTGCCAGGGTCCCGGGACAGATGATTCTCCACATGTACAAAGGGGGGAGTCTTTCCTGTATTAGGGAGTTTCAGTTACACACATGAAGGATAAATCACAGTGTCCCTTTGTACTGGTGAGGAAAAGTAGTGCCGTAGGTACAACTCTGGTTTCAGGCCAAACACTCCCTGTGAACATGTCTGCACTACAGGGCCATGTGCTTTAGGGAGGCCCAGCTCACTTCCTATGGGGTTTGTTTGACGCAGTTTCCAAATATAATCCTATACACACTACATACACACATACGGACACAGGCTACACACACACACCCACAGTGACGTAGCCCCCTTTCCCTTCCAACTCCCATGTTCTCAAGCCTTTTTGATTAGATGGAACCGCTCCAAGTGAACAATAGGGGGACAAGGATGCACCCGTGAAGTGCTTCCTTTGGCCCGGCCTCTCAACGACTCTGGGTTAATCCCCACTTTCTCTCTTTGTTCGGCCCATGTTGATTCCTGTTCAACAACAGCTGCCAAGACTACTTCATAATGACAAAGGGTGGTTTTAGCAGTCTGTTCTACAGGGAGAGCTGTGAGTTGTTTTGTTAAGGGAGCTCTTCTTATAAGAGGCTATGGGAAGTGGTGCTTATAGATGCCTGGAAGTCCAATTAAAGAAAGGATGTCACTTTCAGGGACAGTTCCAGGGTTGGTTTGTCGGACCTGACTCAATGATGTACTGTATCAAGATGATGAGGCGCATATGGGCCTGCTGTTGGACTGTACTCAGAATCAGAATGAAGTCAGGACGTACCATGAAATCCCTCTGATGTGACTGAGACTAGCCTGCCTGTTGGGAAGGGCCTGCTACAGTACCGTGGTTAAAGATAGTCCGAACCCTAAGGACAATGGGAATTGAGCTAAGAGGAGATAAACATGTGACCCTCTAACCTCAATCCCTTATAATGTATCCCTTACTAGTTAGTAAAGAAAGAGATATAAGGGCTAGTCCATTATTATTATTATTGTTCTTATTATTATTTTATTATTATTATTACTCTTCACATCAGGTATTGTTCTTTCACAATTCAATTAATATTTTACATGCTTTTTCTGTCTTCTCAGTTACTATACTGGCTAATAATGACCATTATGGATTTCTGATATCTTATGAAAGGGTTTGTAATACAGGGAAGTGCCAACTGGCTAAATGCCATCTAAGGTGTGTGGTTATTTCCTGACGATGCAAAGCCAGTTGTGAGTTGAAGCGTACATACTGTCTTCTACGATGTGCTGACGTGCTGACGTGCTGACGTACTGACGTGCTGACGCTCTCTCTCTCTCTCTCTCTGTATGTCTCTCTCTCTCTATCTGTCTCTCTGTCTCTCTCTCTCTCTCTCTCTCTCCCTCTCTGTCTCTCTGTTTCTGTCCCTGCAGCTCCTTGCCACCAGGTTCCCCTTCGATGACAGTTACTTTGGGCTGTGTCTGTGTAAGCTGGTGCCATTCATACAGAAGGCCTCTGTGGGCATCACCGTCCTCAACCTCTGTGCCCTAAGCGTCGACAGGTCAGTCCCATGTACCACTGCTGAATTCCAAATCAACCAATGGTGGAAGATTTCAGGTCTGTGAATCTTTATATGCAGGTTACGGTAAACTCCAAATGAAAATCAGTCTAATGATATTTTTTTTCTGTGAAATGTAGTCTACTTTACAATACGTATGTATCAAAGAAAAAACTCCTCTTTAAAAAATGTTGACCCTCAACCTTAGCCAGTAACTCACCAACACCGGGATTAATCACATTGCCGTGGTTTGAATTCAAACCAAAAGTGTTTGTTGAACAGTAAAGCCTTCATGAGATAGCCCACTCTATGTATGGGAGTGGCTGAGACAAATTGGCCAGGAAAGATGAATGATTTCCCTAATTTGATTTAAAGGAAACCACAGGTTGGGAGTTAGTTTAACTCCTTAGTGGGGGTAGTACGGTAAAGGCAGTTTATTCCGGAAGTTTGTAACGTCAGTAATAATGGAGCTCTCCCATTACCAACATAGTTACTCTCCCTCCTAGTTTTCTATTGGCTGCAGCTGATAAGGACTAGGCCATCCAGAGCCATATCCACAACGCCTCTCAGAGTAGGAGTACTGATCTAGAATCGGCCCATATAATATTTTTCACCATGATCCATAAGTAAAATCTGATGCTAGATCAGCACTCCTACTCTGAGACGCTTTGTGGTCTTAGACGTTTCTCTCCCTGAGGAGGGGTAGCTTTGCCATCAAGGAGCAGAAGTAGTTTCATTCTCAAATCTAAACATGTTTATTCTCACATTTTTAACTCGGATTGTTTTGTGTCTGTTGCTACACGACTAGACTTGTATTCCCGTCTCACTCCCTCCAGTTCTTGTAACACAGTCGATCCTGTTTATCAGCAGAGTGTAAAGTGAGGGGCTGACGTCCGGCTTCATTGGTCTGTGAGTTAGCAGACATAAGAGATAAGAGCATAAGGAGGCCTGTTCTGGATCTAAAGGGATGGAAGCCAGTTTAACATACCAGCTATGCTGAATGACTCCCATCATAGAGAGAGAGAGAGAGAGAGAGAGAGAGAGAGAGAGAGAGAGAGAGAGAGAGAGAGAGAGAGAGAGAGAGAGAGAGAGAGAGAGAGACGCGACGCTAGTGGTAGAGCCGAGTTCAATAGCAGATGGTCTCCATTTTGTTCTCAGAAAACGTGCAGCATATCTCGCCTGGTTTGCACGCATTGTGTCTCGTCCTCTTTGTTTGAGAGAGAGAGAGGGAGCGAGAGGGAGAGAATGTGGATGCATTACCATCTGGGTAAAATATAAATGACACTATGTTGTTTGACAAGGGTATTCAAGTGCGTCATGAAAAATATATTGTTCAGGCCATAAAATCTTGATGCACCGTTTTACTAAAACATTTAGACAAGCGGTTCCTATTAATGAAACAAACAAGCAAACACGATTTGGAACACAGGAAACAAGCGTCAACAAACAGACCATAGCTCCTGCCAACGCTTGTTTGGAGGCTTCACAAAATAATTAATATTAGATTCTGAGGATAAACAATTGATTATTATCTGTTGTTCATTAAATCTTAACTTGGATCATTTTTCTCACTATGTGGTACAAATCAAAATCAAATCAAATTTATTTATTTATATAGTCCTTCGTACATCAGCTGATATCTCAAAGTGCTGTACAGAAACCCAGCCTAAAACCCCAAACAGCAAGCAATGCAGGTGTAGAAGCACGGTGGCTAGGAAAAACTCCCTAGACAGGCCAAAACCTAGGAAGAAACCTAGAGAGGAACCAGGCTATGTGGGGTGGCCAGTTCTCTTCTGGCTGTGCCGGGTGGAGATTATAACAGAACATGGCCAAGATGTTCAAATGTTCATAAATTACCAGCATGGTCGAATAATAATAAGGCAGAACAGTTGAAACTGGAGCAGCAGCACGGCCAGGTGGACTGGGGACAGCAAGGAGTCATCATGTCAGGTAGTCCTGGGGCATGGTCCTAGGGCTCAGGTCCTCCGAGAGAGAGAGAGAGAGAGAGAGAGAGAGAGAAAGAGAGAATTAGAGAACGCACACTTAGATTCACACAGGACACCGAATAGGACAGGAGAGGTACTCCAGATATAACAAACTGACCCTAGCCCCCCGACACATTAACTACTGCAGCATAAATACTGGAGGCTGAGACAGGAGGGGTCAGGAGACACTGTACAGTGTGTGTCTGGTCTACTGCCACGCAGTCAGTTCATAGAGCATATACTACAACGTACAGCTGAGTTGACCCAACATAATGGGTACTGTAATAAGATGAACAAGTATTCCAGTAGTTTTCTCACCATATCTCTGTGGTTCTCACAATCACGTTCCCACGCAGGGTTAAAAGTTTGAAGTAAGTCTATTATTCAAGTACTGGAAGCGTCTCTAAAATAGGTTCACTTTTCACAGTCACTTGAACCTCCTAGCGGGCAAAGCTAGTTGAAATGACTTCATTACAACCATTAAAAGCTGGTTGAAATGACTTCATTACAACCATTAAAAGCTGGTTGAAATGACTTCATTACAACCATTAAAAGCTGGTTGAAATGACTTCATTACAACCATTAAAAGCTGGTTGAAATGACTTCATTACAACCATTAAAAGCTGGTTGAAATGACTTCATTACAACCATTAAAAGCTGGTTGAAATGACTTCATTACAACCATTAAAAGCTGGTTGAAATGACTTCATTACAACCATTAAAAGCTGGTTGAAATGACTTCATTACAACTAGTTTCGCCGCTGGGCTGTTTATTAGTTCCAACTCAGCAGTTGTTGCTGAAAGGTCCACAGCCCTGGCTCTGCTCTAACCCCTACCTTATCCCACCATGTTCACCCTTTCATTCTTTGTGTCCCTCTATGCCCTAGGTACCGTGCAGTGGCGTCATGGAGCAGGGTCCAGGGAGTAGGCATTCCACTTCGGACGGCCATGGAGATCGTGTCCATCTGGGTGCTGTCCATGGCCCTGGCTGTCCCAGAGGCCATCGGCTTCGACATGGTTCAATTCAACTACAGGAACGAGTCCATACGGACATGCATGCTCTACCCCAAGACTGACTTCATGATGGTACGACCCATTTTCTTGTTGATGCTTCTGCACTTCAAATAATGTTATTACCTGTATACAAACAAATCTGGCCCACAAAGTGTCTCAGAGTAAGAGTGCTGATCTAGGATCAGGTCCCCTCTCTTATTCATTATGATTAAAAAGACAAAAGTGATTCAAGTAGGGTTACAGTACCGTACATGTGTGTTAAGTTAGTAAATCTGAGAGTCCATGATTTCATGTGGTGGTGTATCCTTACACTGACCTATCAAAAACAATTCCATCTGTCCAAATACTTGGCATGAAAAGTAATTGTTATAAATACAGTGGTATATTTATCGTACTGACATTCATTTCTCTGACATTCTTGGTGGAACCTCCCAAAGAGCTAGAAATATGGTGAAAGGAAGCATACAGAGGCCAGACCTGGGTTCAAATATAATTTCAAATACTTTAGCTGACTGAGCTTGTTTGGCTTAATGGACGAATAGAATCATCCCAAAACATCTGGTACTCTAGGTAGGCTAGAGCAAACACAAAGTATTTGAAAGATTTCAAGTAGTACTTGAACCCAAATAGCATTTGAACTCTGACAGAGGTCTCCATACATTTTTTTTCCCTCAGAGAGAGAATCTCTGAGGTGATCACTTTCTTTGTCCACAAGCCTGGAGAACATAATTGATCGCAGGCCACAACAGCAATTACAGCTCAACTGATGTATGGTTCCTTCAAGCTGAGCCATGTGTGTGTCTAGTTCACATCATGCAAAACACAAAAGATACTAAATCCCATATCATGATCAAACCATGCTGAGGTTTAGGTCATTTCATTTGAATCCAGATTCAATAGAACACGTAGGACAGACAGTATCTCACCCTCCCGAAGTGAGGAATTTAGTAATGTCGTATAAAGGTTATAGATTAACATTTATTCTGTGGCCAAAAAAATCCTCAAATGGCATCTGCTCCTCCTTAAAACTTACGATAATATCCCCCTCTTATATGTGGATTTAGTAGGTTAGAATATGTCACTGCCATCACATAGACGTATTGGTAAAGTGAACTTGCTTTGTTACCAAACCTAGCAGGTGAAACTGATTGAAATGACCTCATTACGACATCAATACAACCCGTTTTCCACGTTTGCCTGCTGGACAGTCTTCTGGAGTATTGGCATGTTAAGAATTGTGGTTCTCCTGCATAGAACCTGTGTAATAACGTTCTCCTGTTGTGGTTCTCCTGCAGTACTATAAGGACATCAAGGACTGGTGGTTGTTTGGGTTCTACTTCTGCGTTCCTCTGATGTGTACGGCCGTGTTCTACACTCTGATGACCTGTGAGATGCTCAACCACAGGAACGGCAGCCTCCGCATCGTCCTCAGTGAACACCTCAAACAGGTACACACACACACAAGGTACTTGAGGCCAGACTGCTTCATGTTTAGTGTCTCTTAAGGAGAAAGCCCATGCCCTCTCTCAGGCCTCTCAAGCTGATGTTGCATAACCCACCCCGACTGCCTTCTACATTCATAGTACTACTACTTAGTATCAGATCTCTCTTCTCTTTGGTTGTTACGCACTGTAACCAGAGCCTCTAGCGTTTTGGAGGCCCTAAGCTAGGTTGGGCTGCGTATAGGCAGAGGCACCTCTGTAACAGTACACTACTGCAGAATGACTCATGTGTAGTCTCTTTAATGGTTTGTCCTTTTCCTCTCTCCGGCCTATCCGGTTTACATGACATAACCCTACATCTCCCTAACAACCTAGCGTCTCCCTAACCTAACATTTTGTCTGTTTACATCCCCAGAGACATTACCATACAGTACTCAGGATGACTGAGCGTTTTTTAAATACGTTTTCCACTCTCAGTATCTTGTCTTCATCACCCTTCATCGTCATCGTCCAACCTTTTCCTAATCTGTTGTTTATTGTTATCCCCAGAGACGGGAAGTGGCCAAAGCAGTGTTCTGCCTGGTCCTGATCTTCGCTCTGTGCTGGTTCCCCCTGCACCTCAGCAGGATCCTCAAGAAGATGGTCTACAACTCGGGAGACGTTGGACGCTGTGACCTGCTCAAGTGAGTGCAGCCATGTTTGTTTGCTGTTGCCATCTCATTATTAGAAACGACTGACTCAGTACGGTGTGTTGGAAAATGGAAAGGTGGAAATACGTGGGGAATCACTCGACTGGATCTAGAACCACAACAGACTAAACAGACAGACATTATTTGAGTTGCTGCAATTTAATGATTCAAAATGTTTGAAAGGAGATGAAACTCAAATGGAAGTTCGGCCAAAAAACATGGATGTCATTTCTTTCAGCTTCCTGTTGGTCTTGGATTACCTGAGTATCAACCTAGCCACAGTAAACTCCTGTATAAACCCCATCATCCTCTACTTTGTCAGCAAGAAGTTCAAAAACTGCTTCAAGGTACAGTAGATCCCTAAACATACACACACACCCAACTCTCTTTTTATCTCTTGCTCTATATCTCTCTCTATCCGTTTCACTCTCTCTTGCTTCCTTTTTCTTTCGCTCTCTCTTTCCCCCCATATAATCAGTATCTCCACTAACCCCCCAGCCCTCCCCAAACCCTTTGTCTTGTCTCGCCAGTAAAGCAAACAGAGAACCTCTCCCCACGACCGAGGGGCTGTGGCTCTGTGCTGGTGATCACATTAGTTAAAGAAGATGTAAAGCAAAGCAGTGATTTATGAACTAATTTACTCGGTGAGGTCACATAACTGTACACATCTGTTAGAGACCTGAGCTGAAGATAAGCCAAGCCCTAGCTCCAGCTGTCCTCAGAGAGCGAGAGAGCGAGAGAGACTGACTAACTCATAACAGAAATTCCCAGACCCTGAACGTGCCTCTTCCTCTCTCTGCAGAACTGGGGCTAAGAGTTTGGGAAGGATAGAAAGTGTTCTACTTCTCACGCTGTGAGCAGATGTAGCTTTATGTAGTATATTGTTCAAAGAAGCATTCCCAGCCCTCATTACACAAGCCCTCATCATTGTAAGTTGTAGAAAAGTGTCTACTTGGACCTCTTCTATCGTAGCAGCAATAGAATAAACGTTATCAACACAGAATGACCACAGCAGTGTGAATAGTGCTTCTAATCTTGTAAACGTGTACCCTTGTTCAAGTGTCTAACCGTGTCCCCTTGTCCCCTTCCAGTCCTGCCTGTGTTGCTGGTGCCACTCGGATGCCACAGTGACCAGCACGGGACAAAACGGGAACGGGACCAGTATCCAGTGCAAGAGCCCAGAGCCCGCCAACCTCCACACGGACCGCAGCCTACGCAAGGACAGCGACTGACCACCACAGGAGGTGACGCCCCCTATGGACGAGGAGGTCTCACTACAACTACAGCCAGTCTGCACTAAACACAACAGACTCTCAACTCAATAGGACCCCCATGCTAAACCGCTATGGTGTGACAAACAGAGAGAGAGTCACAAGTTTCAAACACCACCACACATTTCTTATACAGAACACTGCTGAGCAGCTCTGGAGCCTGACGTAGAACCACGGGGAAAATGAGTGGAGTTTATATATAGACACAAACATACAATGGGCATGATGGACACTGCAGTATTTCCAGTGTCTCTCTGGACTATACCATTCCCTTTGCCAGGGGGGGAGACGAGGAGGGAGCGATGCTTTATAGTACCGTGAGAGAGGAGGAAGAGGGATGGAGGGAGGGAGGGGTAGCTAACAGGATGCAGCTGAACCCAGGCTATAAATGACCGGCGAGTAGCCTGTTTTTCTGTTCACAAAACGGTCAGCACTGCTGGGACGAACCAGGAAGCAGAGGAAACCCCGGGAAGGAAGGCCAGAGCGCTCCCTGTCAGAGGGGACGAGAGGAGAAGGAGAGAATGGTCCCCCATGAGTCCTAATGAACTGCTACTCAGTGATGGCGGAGAGAAGAGGAGCTCGCACTATTGAGTTGACAGTCCTTTTTAAGTGTCGCTATAGCATCTTCCATCATAGGAACTATACGCTGGTCGTTGTATACACAGCAGTACACTTTCATAGAGTAAGCGAATGTCCCGTGTTCTGTATGGTGAATTTGTTTTAATATGGATGAAAGTGATTTTGCCATGTAAACGTGTGTGTTCCAGTACAGTTTTATATATTGTTTTATAAAACATACCAGGAAGTGTTAATTCACTGTGTTTTGGTTTCATGTGCTGTGAAGAAGGAAAAAGTGATTTTAACGAAAAGGTGCCTTGTGTCACCTCGAATTCCCCCGTATAGCCTTATACAGCATACAGACTCTGTACAACAACCATTGGAATATCACTTAGGGTGTAGAGTTACTCCAGTGTAGAGTAACCACCAGAGTGCATCCCAAATGGACCCCTATTCCCTACATAGTCCTATGCGTCCTGGTCAAAAGTAATGCACTATAGGAGGGAAGGGGGTGCCATTTGGGAAGCAGACCCAGTCTCTTGACTTGTTCTCCAAAGACTAATGGTTTTCTGACCCCTACTGAAGTCCCAAGCTAGTTTAAAGAACAAGTCCAGGTGCAGCAAGCACCACAGGACCATAAAGTACAACGTTATGATTATGTCTCAGTTCAAGGCTCGTTGAAAAGGGGATCTCCATGTTCTCACCCAAAAGACAAAGGGACAAAAACGTTTTCCCTACTTCACTGTGAATTTTACAAGACACAGAAATGTTGGTATTTACAGCTAAGCTGTTTGTGAAACATGCTCGTATATATATCACGTTTTATATGGTGTTCTATTTGGCTATGTTCTTTATCATATATACAGAATGTGGTTATCATTTGTCCTTTGCCTGAGGCAGGATTTTTTATTAGTTCGTGTGATGATAAATATACCAGTTGGTGTTTAAATCATATCAGCTACCTAGGTGACTATACTGCTTTATACATTTGATACGTGAATACATGTTTTGTGAATACAATTCATGTGCTGTGTGTGTGTGTGTGTGCGTGTGCGTGCGTGCGTGCATGCGTGTGCGTGTGCGTGTGTGTGTGTATGCGTGCGTGTGCGTGTGTGTGTGCGTGTGTGTGTGTGCGTGTGCGTGTGCGCGTGTGCGTGTGTGTGTGTGTGTGTGTGTGTGTGTGTGTGTGCGTGTGTGTGTGTGTGCGTGTGCGTGTGTGTGTGTGTGCGTGTGTGTGTGTGTGTGTGTGTGTGTGTGTGTGTGTGTGTGTGTGCGTGTGCGTGTGCGTGTGTGTGTGTGTGTGCGTGTGTGTGTGAGTTTTTGCACTTTCCGTTTAACTATTTGTGGCACTATCTGCAGCATATCAGACAGTGTCAAAGATAAAGGCTTTTCAGTTTAACCACTCATATCAATACATGGTATCTTACCACTATACTGTTCATTCAGAGGCATCATACCCCTCTATAGGAAAGTGTACTATTGTTCGACACATTTCTTTCTCATGTTTCATACAGAAATGCTGCTGCTTATCCTAATAAACATCCTTTAAGTGTATACCGTTTGCCTTACATTTACTAAGGAGAGATTAACGTTATATTGATATGCATCACGTAAATACGTCGGCATTTGTAAGCATAAGAACATTAAACATGGCATTACTAAGGAGTTATACATTTTACATTGATATGCATTACATTAAATTACTTTGGAATTTGTAAGCGTATGACCTCTCGCATTGCTTTACTGAGGAGTCATGAACTTTGTACTGGCATGTCACAGAAATACTCTTCTCTTTCTGAGAGGATAAGGGGCCTCTTTTTTAAATTTTCTTAGTGTCTGTGGGAAGAAAACACAAGCCGGTCTGGGAGTGATTTGAAGTGCACTGTGACCTGCTTGCTTGTTGCTTGGCAACACTGCCCTCAGGGTTACCATGTCAACTGAGAGGATGTGAACTGAATTGCTTGGAGAGAGGGAATGTAATCAAGCCAGTATCAACGTATGCATATGGTGAACAGGCATTGCTTGGTAGCCCATATGAGTGACTGTTATCAGAGCTCCCAAATAGAGGAGCTGTTAAACATAACTTGTCTTGTTAACTTAAAGACGTCCTCCAGCGATTTCAGAATGTTTACTGTTGAAAAGCTATACCCCAAGTATAAATACAGTAAAGTACACAGGTGTAATACATTGAGAAATATAGTGTTTTTTAGACAAAACTGCAAATTTCAAGGAGTAGGTCACTCAAGGAGCTGGTCTGATGGGGAGATGTGATGTCATCAGCCTCTTCCCTTTCTTGAGGAGCCATAGAGAACAAAAGAGGATTCCTGGACCACCTACTGAGATGTACCTTTTGTTAAGTATATCAGGGGAAATATTAGGTAAAAAGAAGAATGGAGAACGACTTTAATCAAATCTGCAGGATCTCAACTCTTTGCTTGAGATCAGTGCAATGGCTTTAGTTACAAGGTTGTGTTGGACATTTAAAGTGAACACCATGAAATCTTCTTAGACAACCTAAACATTGTGACCGATATCGTTTTTAAAATCAAGATTGTCATTTTAGCACTTTAGTCATTTAGCAAACACTCTTATCCAGAGCGACTTACAGTTGT